>NW_011495024.1:5821572-5823517 GCF_000754665.1 Bison bison bison | reverse complement strand
CCAAATCTTCCCACCCTCTCCCTCTCCCACAGAGTCCATAAGACTGTTCTATACATCAGTGTCTCTTTTGCTGTCTCATACACCGGGTTATTGTTACCATCTTTCTAAATTCCATATATATGCGTTAGTATACTGTATTTATGTTTTTCCTTCTGGCTTACTTCACTCTGTATAATAGGCTCCAGTTTCATCCACCTCATTAGAACTGATTCAAATGTATTCTTTTTAATGGCTGAGTAATACTCCATTGTGTATATGTACCACAGCTTTCTTATCCATTCATCTGCTGATGGGCATCTAGGTTGCTTCCATGTCCTGGCTATTATAAACAGTGCTGCGATGAACATTGGGGTACACGTGTCTCTTTCCCTTCTGGTTTCCTCGGTGTGTATGCCCAGCAGTGGGATTGCTGGATCATAAGGCAGTTCTATTTCCAGTTTTTTAAGGAATCTCCACACTGTTCTCCATAGTGGCTGTACTAGTTTGCATTCCCACCAACAGTGTAAGAGGGTTCCCTTTTCTCCACATCCTTTCCAGCATTTATTATTTGTAGACTTTTGGATCACAGCCATTCTGACTGGTGTGAAATGGTACCTCATAGTGGTTTTGATTTGCATTTCTCTGATAATGAGTGATGTTGAGCATCTTTTCATGTGTTTGTTAGCCATCTGTATGTCTTCTTTGGAGAAATGTCTATTTAGTTCTTTGGCCCATTTTTTGATTGGGTCGTTTATTTTTCTGGAGTTGAGCTGTAGGAGTTGCTTGTATATTTTTGAGATTAGTTGTTTGTCAGTTGCTTCATTTGCTATTATTTTCTCCCATTCTGAAGGCTGTCTTTTCACCTTGCTGATAGTTTCCTTTGATGTGCAGAAGCTTTTAAGGTTAATTAGGTCCCATTTGTTTATTTTTGCTTTTATTTCCGATATTCTGGGAGGTGGGTCATAGAGGATCCTGCTGTGATGTATGTCAGAGAGTGTTTTGCCTATGTTCTCCTCTAGGAGTTTTATAGTTTCTGGTCTTACATTTAGATCTTTAATCCATTTTGAGTTTATTTTTGTATATGGTGTTAGAAAGCGGTCTAGTTTCATTCTTTTACAAGTGGTTGACCAGATTTCCCAGCACCACTTGTTAAAGAGATTGTCTTTAATCCATTGTATATTCTTGCCTCCTTTGTCAAAGATAAGGTGTCCATATGTGCGTGGATTTATCCCTGGGCTTTCTATTTTATTCCATTGATCAGTATTTCTGTCTTTGTGCCAGTACCATACTGTCTTGATAACTGTGGCTTTGTAGTAGAGCCTGAAGAAGCAAAGGGAGAAAAATCAAATCAACAAAATTAGAAACGAAAATGGAGAGTTCACAACAGACAACACAGAAATACAAAGGATCATAAGAGACTACTATCAACAATTATATGCCAATAAAACGGACAACGTGGAAGAAATGGACAAATTCTTAGAAAAGTACAACTTTCCAAAACTGGACCAGGAAGATATAGAAAATCTTAACAGACCCATCACAAGCACGGAAATTGAAACTGTAATCAAAAATCTTCCAGCAAAAAAAAAGCCCCGGTCCAGATGGCTTCACAGCTGAATTCTACCAAAAATTTAGAGAAGAGCTAACACCTATCCTGCTCAAACTCTTCCAGAAAATTGCAGAGGAAGGTAAACTTCCAAACTCATTCTATGAGGCCACCATCACCCTAATACCAAAACCTGACAAAGATCCCACAAAAAAAGAAAACTACAGGCCAATATCACTGATGAACATAGATGCAAAAATCCTTAACAAAATTCTAGCAATCAGAATCCAACAACACATTAAAAAGATCATACACCATGATCAAGTGGGCTTTATCCCAGGGATGCAAGGATTCTTCAATATCCGCAAATCAATCAATGTAATACACCACATTAACAAATTGAAAAATAAAAACCATATG
>NW_011495024.1:5805244-5821472 GCF_000754665.1 Bison bison bison | reverse complement strand
ACCATATGATTATCTCAATAGATGCAGAGAAAGCCTTTGACAAAATTCAACATCCATTTATGATAAAAACTCTCCAGAAAGCAGGAATAGAAGGAATAGAAGGAACATACCTCAACATAATAAAAGCTATATATGACAAACCCACAGCAAACATTATCCTCAATGGTGAAAAATTGAAAGCATTTCCTCTAAAGTCAGGAACAAGACAAGGGTGCCCACTTTCACCATTACTATTCAACATAGTTTTGGAAGTTTTGGCCACAGCAATCAGAGCAGAAAAAGAAATAAAAGGAATCCAAATTGGAAAAGAAGAAGTAAAACTCTCACTATTTGCAGATGACATGATCCTCTACATAGAAAACCCTAAAGATTCCACCAGAAAATTACTAGAAATAATCAATGACTACAGTAAAGTTGCAGGATATAAAATCAACACACAGAAATCCCTTGCATTCCTATACACTAATAATGAGAAAACAGAAAGAGAAATTAAGGAAACAATTCCATTCACCATTGCAACGGAAAGAATAAAATACTTAGGAATATATCTACCTAAAGAAACTAAAGACCTATATATAGAAAACTATAAAACACTGGTGAAAGAAATCAAAGAGGACACTAATAGATGGAGAAATATACCATGTTCATGGATTGGAAGAATCAATATAGTGAAAATGAGTATACTACCCAAAGCAATTTATAGACTCAACGCAATCCCTATCAAGCTACCAACAGTATTCTTCACAGAGCTAGAACAAATAATTTCACAATTTGTATGGAAATACAAAAAACCTCGAATAGCCAAAGCGATCTTGAGAAAGAAGAATGGAACTGGAGGAATCAACCTACCTGACTTCAGGCTCTACTAGCTGTTATTTTTAATGAAGAATGTTATAATAAACATTTTTGTTGAAGTATTGCTTGATCCTTGTCTGAATGGTATAGAAAGTTTCTACCCTTGTCTAGTTCTATTGGCAAAGGTTATGAATGATACTTCCTACTTGGTATCACATTTCTCAATGGACTAGTCAATAAATACACATATAACAATATTTATATTAATCTGTAATTATTTAATTGCTAGAAAAAGTGAACTTTATTCATATACTTAATATTTGTATTTCTTAGCTGTTCATTTACGTGTTCATGCCTTAGCCTATTTTTAAAATACTGATGATAAATTTCTTGAACTTTGAGTGCACTGAGATAATTATACTCATTAATGGTATGGTTGGTGCATCATCATCATTGGTCTCTGCAAAGTGTGATTCTGTTTCGTTCCTTTGTTTTGGCTTTATGTTTATTTATATATTCCATTCCCTTTGTTTTATTTCCCATCTCCTCCCACAAGGACATCCATTCTAAAGCACTTAATATACTATTTTTTGTTTGTATGTGTTTCTGAATGTTGTCCTTTTGAGCACTTGTAAAGATAGTTTCCATAAATTTTATATGATTCACATTTCATTCTGTTTTAAAATTTGCTAATTCAGTACCATGTTTGTTTGTTTGTTTGCTTTAAATAGAAGAGTCCATGTTGGTGGGTATATACCTAGTTGATTACTTTTGATTTCTGCAAGGTACTCTGTGCTGTTGATTAATCATAGTTTATGAGTCCAGTCTCCCCAAAATGGGCACCCAGAGTGTCTCTAATGTCCTAGCAGGGGAAAAAATAATGCTTTTTCTTTCAATCTCTGTTAAATTTTACTTAGGAATGTAAGTGCTATGTTATTGGATAGGCATATACATTTTTTACTGGGCATTGTTACACGTGTTTGCAAATATTTCCCCTATTCTGTGATTGATTGATTGCTGATTTGGTTGATTGACTATGTAGATGAATCTACCAATTTATTCATAACTCTTTCTGGCCTTGATAGTACTGTTAGAGGGCCATTCCAATCCACCAGACAGAGACCATTTTTCTGTGAGATTTATTTTATAACATTCATAACTGTAATAAATCTGGAATTCGTTTTGCTAAAAAGAGGTAGGCTGCTGCTGCTGCTAAGTCGCTTCAGTCGTGTCCGACTCTGTGCGACCCCATAGACGGCAGCCCACCAGGCTCCCCCGTCCCTGGGATTCTCCAGGCAAGAACACTGGAGTGGGTTGCCATTTCCTTCTCCAATGCATGAAAGTGAAAAGTGAAGTCAAGTCGCTCAGTCGTGTCCGACTCTTTGCGACCCCATGGACTGCAGCCTAGCAGGCTCCTCCGTCCATGGGATTTTCCAGGCAAGAGTACTGGAGTGGGGTGCCATTGCCTTCTCCGGAAAAACAGGTATAGACTTCACTTAATCCTTTTCAAATGTATAACCAATATATCAACTAAATTCATTGAGTAGATATTTCTTTCCACACAGTCTTGAAATGATAAACTTATTTAGTTGTATTTGATCTGACTTTGGACTTGCTCTTCACTTTAATTGATCATTTTATCCTCATGAATAACCAATACTTTTCAATAAATATAGAATTATAGTATAGTTTTTTTCCAACTGGTTGATCAGGGTAACTTGTTCTTTAGTATTTTTAAGTTTAGAAATAATTGCTTCTTCTTTTAAATAAAGCTAAAATGTATATAGGAAAATGTTAATGCTCATAATTTCCTACTTTCCAGAAGTTACCAGTTGACATTTTTCCTGTCTCATATAACATATCTAATTTTTTCAAAAGTAGAATTCTAATACACATCTTATTCTACAACTTTTTCTTCACTGTAAAACATATCATGGACATGTTTTAAGTACAAAAAGACTTTTTATCAGTTATGGTTGGCTAGGCTATGCTTTAGTAATAGGTAGTAAATCATTCCCAAATTTCAGTATTTTCAGAACAAAATAAGCAGATGGTTTATTTTTTGTTCAGTTACCTATTTATTGAAATTGCTTGAGTCTCTTCTCTAAGTTATTGTTAGTCTCCTGGAGCAAGTTAAATCTGTTCTGAAGGGTAAGAAAACACAAATTGTGCATAGGCTTCAGCCCAACATAGAAGGTCTGATTTAATTGGTTAAACCAACACATATGGCCATGTCTAACTTCAAAAAGATAAGGAAGTGCAAAGTATATTCCATGCCCAGAAGGTGGACAAATGACATAGTTTTGGGTCCTTCTAAGAAGTACTCTTGGAGAAGGCAATGGCACCTACTCCAGTACTCTTGCCTGGAAAATCCCATGGATGGAGGAACCTGGTGGGCTGCAGTCCATGGGGTTGCTAAGAGTCGGACGTGACTGAGTGACTTCACTTTCACTTTTCACTTTCATGCATTGGAGAAGGAAATGGCAACCCACTCCAGTGTTCTTGCGTGGAGAATCCCAGGGACATCGGGGCCTGGTGGGCTGCCGTCTGTGGGGTCACACAGAGTTGGAAACGTCTGAAGTGACTTAGCAGCAGCAGCAGCAGCAAGAAGTACCATAAAACATAGTTTAATCCATGTACAAATATAGCATCATGTTTTCAAACAACCTTTAATGATAAGCATTCAGAATGTTTATTTTCCTTTGACATACAATACTGTGAGAAATGTAATTTACTTTATGTATCTTTGTACAGAATATATCTGTGGATTAATTTTTTATGTATCCAATATAATTTTTTAAGTTAGATATATTTGATCAAATAATTTTTGCTGAATTACTTCCCAGACAGGTTAAGGCAGTTCACTACTCAATATCAGTATGTGAGCATGCTCATTTCCTTACATCCATTCCAGCATTAGATATTATCAATATTTTGATATTCATTTTTGTTTTTTCTTTAATTATCAAAATTTAAAACTAGTAAGGATGAGGATCCATTTACAGGCTTATTAAACATTTATATTTCCTATTATGTGATTTGCCTAATCTTTCAATTCAGTTCAGTTTAATGGCTCAGTCATGCTCGACTCTTTTTGACCCCATGGACTGCAGCATGCCAGCCCTCCCTGTCCATCACCAACTCCTGGAGTTTACTCAAACTCATGTCCATTGGGTGGGTGATGCCATCCAACCATCTCATCCTCTGTTGTCCCCTTCTCCTCCTGCCTTCAATCTTTCCCAGCATCAGGGTCTTTTCCAATGAGTCAGTTCTTCACATCAGGTGGCCAAATTGTTGTAGTTTCAGCTTCAGCATCAGTCCTTCCAATGAATATTCAGGACTGATTTCCTTTAGGATGGATCTCCTTGTAGTCCAAGGGACTCTCAAGAGTCTTCTCCAACACCACAGTTCAAAAGCATCAATTCTTTGGCACTCAGTTTTCTTTATCCACATCCATATACAACTACTGGAAAAACCATAGCTTTGACTAGACCGACCTTTGTCAGCAAAGTAATGTCTCTGCTTTTTAATAAACTGTCTAGGTTGGTCATAACTTTTCTTCCAAGGAGCAACCATCTTTTAAATTCATGGCTACAGTCACAATCTGCAGTGATTTTGGAGCCCCCCCCAAAATAAAGTCTGTCACTTTATTTTATAAAGTTCTGAGAATATCTTTAGCCTAATTTAAAATTACAATTAAAACCAAAATTTGTATTGAAGCCAGTAATCTAGGTACCTAAATATACAGTAGAGCTATCAAAACATCTGCTAATTAAGTCTCGAGATATACCCTGAATTTGGCATTGATTTACATCTCCATTGACACCACTTTTGTCTACATCACACATCCCTGCCAATCTCTCAACCTGATTTCCCTGCTCCCAGTTTTTCACACCATAAATTCAATTTTCTCACAGGAGTAAAGATTAAGATAAACAAATGACGTGAAAACCACTGCCTTGCCTAAAATATTTAAATAGTTCCCCAAGTCACTTGAGTAAAATCCAAACATTTTAACCATGTCCTACATGGTAACTGCATGTATGGTCTAACCTCTGCCTCCACATAGTTGCCTTCATATACTTGAGCCATTATTTTTCTAACTCACTCTAATTCTTTGATTTCTTAAAATAATAGCAAAGAAAATAAAGTTTCATTGCCTCAGAGACTTTTCACATGCTATTCCAATTGAACATTCTTCTCTCCATTTCTCAGCTGATTGGCTCATATTATGCTTCTGTTCCCAGCTAAATTGTCACTGCTTCTGCAATGCCTTCTCAGATAGAGAAGAACAAACTTGGCTCCATTTTGGATCAATTCTTTCATGTTTAAGCCTTGTGCTCTGTTGCCTGTACTTAGTCATGTTGCCTCAGCACCTCTCTAAAATGTTACCTATAGCCTGAAATATATAGGACAGGCTCTGACCTTTAAAGGTATAACACTTTTCTATTCATTCTGGAGGCTCTGACCTTTAAAGATATAACACTTTTCTATTCATATAGAGATAAAAAGTTGCAGAAAAAACATCTTGTCTTGTTGGAGGTTTATAGGAACACCGTGACCAGACTTACAAGAACATCTGCAAGAAGAAAGGACTCAGGCATCAAAAATTTGCAACAGCCAGCCACAGCTCCTCCCCTTTTAGTATAAAAGAAATCTGAATTCTAACTTGGGTAACATGGTTCTTCGGGATAATAGTCTGTTACCCTTGCGGTCTGTGGCTTTCTAAATGAAATCACTATTAATTGCACCAACGATTTGCCTCAATTTATTGACCTGCCATGTGGCCAGTAGTATAAGCTTGGTTTCAGTAAAAGTCCTATGTTTTCTTCTGTAATTTTCATGTCAGGTATTTTTGATTATCTCACAATTCTTATTGAGACTGCAATCATTTGTTTACTTGTTGATTTACTCTCTTTAGAGTAAAAAGAGTTTATTTCACTAATACCTAGGTTTTGTGATGGCAAATGACTCCCTTATTCACAAATGCATTTCCAGAGTCTTTATCAGCATTTGACACCAAGTAAATTCTCAATAAATAAATGCTGAATAAGTGAATCAGTGCTTGAGAAGAAACTTTTATAAATATTATGGATATTAGGAATACCAGTTATCTAGATGTTTATCATTTGTTGCACTTTTCTCCTTCCTCCAATAAGTTAATTTAATTTTGCTAATCCAAATACTTTAATTTTATTTTGTCAAATTTGTGAATTTTCTTATGTTTACCCATTCTGATTTTAAAATATTCTCCTATACTAGATCTTTAATCTACCAGGAATTAATGTCTTATGTGAGGCAGAGTTTTGTTCTTTTTTTAATTAATGAGCAATTTCACTTATGCAACCTGTTAAGTTGTTCATCATTACTGTACTCATTGGACTATTACTATATTATTACTATACTCAGAGGACTATTTTGGACTAGATTACAGACTAGATATAAAACAACACAGAGACACATCCCAATGAAGAGAAATTTATATAGCATTATATAAAA
Organism: Bison bison bison; assembly: GCF_000754665.1. Taxonomy (NCBI): domain Eukaryota; kingdom Metazoa; phylum Chordata; class Mammalia; order Artiodactyla; family Bovidae; genus Bison; species Bison bison. Next base: position 5,815,178 of record NW_011495024.1, on the reverse strand, counting down.
TTGCATTTATTGAAACTGAAGGCTATATTAACTAAAACTAATGATTATTATTTCTTCAATTATATTTAAAATATTGGATTATATAGTATGTGTGTGTATATATACACATACACATGTACACACACACACACAGATGTTCCTCAACTCACAATAAGGTTTATGTCCCAATAAACCCATCATAACTTGAAAATATTGTAAGTCAAATATGTACCTAATACACCTAACCTAAGAACATCATAGTTTAGCCTACCCTACCGTAAACCTGTTCAGAACAGTTACATTAGCCTATAGTTGCACAAAATCATCTAACACAAAGCCTATTTTATAATAATGTGTTCACTGTCTCATAATTTATTGAGTACTGTACTGGAAGTGAAAAATAGAATGGTTGCTTGGGAACAGAATGATTGTAAATATATTGGTTGCTTCTCCTCTTGAGTATCTCACTACATATCACTTGCCAGGGAAAAGATCAAAATTCAAAGTAAGGTTCTCTACTGAAAGCCATTTCCTTTGTACCAGCATAAAGGTAAAAAATAGTAATTTTAACCACAGTAAGTTGGAGACTGTCTATACATGTTTTAAATTTTCTTCTTTTTTCAGATTAATTTATTTTGTCATGTCTCCTTAAACTTTCAGAATATTCTGTTTTTATGTTTTTAATTTTGTAAACCTTTTAAACATTTGAAATATACATACTTTAAGGCCTTTTTAATATTGGTCTATTTTGTCCAATTTTTAGGCCCTAATTCACCTTCTGGTTGATCTCATGTATTCTCCTTCATGAGAGAGTTTCTGCCAAGATTTGCAATTGTTAACTGCAGTTTTAACCTCTGTAGGAGCTGTTTTCCTGGGAATTATGGTGAATCCTAGGTTGTGGATGCCTAGGACAAAATCTTACTAGCCTCTGCAATACCCCTGTGGGTGTCTGTATAGGATTAGACTTAAAAAAAAAATTCTAAATAATTTTAGACTAGGGAAAAGTTGTGAAAATAATGTAAAATGTTTCTGTGTACCTCTTAATATAGCTTCCCTTAATGTAAAGTCTTAATGACTATAATAAAGTTAATAAAATGAATACATTAAGCATTGTATGGTATAGTTTGTACCCAGATTTCACCTGTTTTTCCACTGATGGCTTTTGTTGTTCTAGGATCCTACACACAATTCCACCCAATATTTAATTGTTAGAGTTCCTTACTTCCCTCCAGTCTGTGACAGTTCCTCAGTCTTCCTTATCTTTTATGTCCCTGACAGTTTTGAAAAGCACAGATCAATTATTTTGCAGAATGTCTTCCCATCCAGGTTTGTCTGGTATTTGCTAATGATTAAATTGAGGTTATGTATTTTTGACAAGGACATCACAGAAGTGATGCTATTCTATTGTAGGTGCTACATAGAGGAGTTATATGATGTCAATAAAACTTATTACTGCTGATGTTAAACTTGATATAGTGGTTAAAATGGTGTCTGGTTAAAGTGTGTTTGCTAGTCAAATTTATTTAATGCTACTCTAGTTTCTTATCTATTCACAGATACATTTGTACATTGTATTTTTAAGTACATAGGAAATACTTGTGGGAGAAACTATTGACTATGTAAATGTTTCCTCTTAAACTTTCCCCCACTAATTTTAATATTCATCTGTAGATCTTGCCTGCATAAATTAGTGTGGTGGTCTAATGATTTGTTTAAAAAGTGTTTTTCCTTTCATATTTAATATTTGTAATTTTTATATGAGGAAGACTTAACCTTTCTTCCTCATTTATTCCCTGTATCATTTATTTATGTCACTATAGATTCATAGATATTTACTTATTTTTTCTGGAGATCATATTATTTTTTATTTCATAACTCAATGAGTTCCATCTGTGGCCATTGGAGCTATTTCAGGTTAGATTCTGTGCCTTTTCAGTTCAGTTCAGTCGCTCAGTCGTGTCCGATTCTTTGCGACCCCATGAATCGCAGCACGCCAGGCCTCCCTGTCCATCACCAACTCCCGGAGTTCACCCAGACTCATATCCATCAAGTCAATGACATTCCAGGTTCCTGTGCAATATTGCTCTTTATAGCATCGGACCTTGCTTCTATCACCAGTCACATCCACAGTTGGGTATTCTTTTTGCTTTGGCTCCATCCCATCATTCTTTTTGGAGTTATTTCTCCACTGATCTCCAGGAGCATATTGGACACCTACTGACCTGGGGAGTTCCTCTTTCAGTATCCTATCATTTTGCCTTTTCATACTGTTCATGGGGTTCTCAAGGCAAGAATACTGAAATGGTTTGCCATTCCCTGTGCCTTTTACATATACTTTAATCTGTTTTTTTTTTTAAACTCCTTTTTTTAAAAAACAACAAGCTTTCTGGAACTACAGATAGGCCAGATACTTTCTGTGTCTCAATTTTAGAATCAGTGATTTCTCCAAGCATCCTGGGTTGCTTGTATAGAATGTTATTTAGAAGTCAGTATCTGGGCTCTATGTGTGCTACTTGCTATTGGAGTATCACTGTTTGTAGGCGTTTTCAGTGGAAATAGTGTATGTATACTAACCCATACACTCACACACACACACAGACACGCATGCAAATCTGCGGATATATATATATATATATATATATATTTATGTAATATACATATATATCATATAAATATTTGCTTAAAGTTTACAATTCAAAGTTTAGAGACAAATCAGATAGTTCTAAATTTCTCTAAAGGGCAATTAGTCCAAGTTCATGTAACATTTCCCCAAATTTATTTTTTTAATTGAGAAAATCTCTTAATTAGACTTGAACCAATTTAACCAATTTGTTGAAACAGATAAAAAATTCAAAAATTCATTTCTCTTCTCTACTCTTGTATTGTATTTTCCTATCACAAAGACAATCGAGCAGCTAACTGATTTGGGGAATTTATGCTTGATTAGCTTCTCAGGTTGGGGACTGTTGAAACCCTGCCAAATTATCAAGCCCTTAAATGACAGAAGTTTTAAACCTATGCTGACAGTAAAGACCCACTGTGATTTCAGACCCTTTTTAATGGCAGTCTGCCATGAAAGAATTTCATATGTGTCTTTGGTCAGACATTTTGAAAATCCTGCACATAAATACTTAAAAGAGATTAATGTTCAGTGAATTAAGTGAATATTTTTTTGCCTGAAGATCCATATATAAAAAGAAGAAATGAAAGGTAAACTTTTATTCTCACAGGTTTACAAAAAACATTTATGCTCTTTTGTATTATTATTTAGCAAACCTCTTCTCAATGTAATTGCATATTGATTTATTTAGTGTGTCTCATGAAAATGTTATTCTTCTATCTAGCATTGAAAACACATGTAGCTCTCCAGCACTACATCTTCCATGCCAATACATTTCTGCTGCTAAGTCGCTTCAGTCGTGTCAGACTCTGTGTGACCCCATAGACGGCAGCCCGCCAGGCTCCGCCGTCCCTGGGATTCTCCAGGCAAGAATACTGGAGTGGGTTGCCATTTCCTTCTCCAATGCATGAAAGTGAAAAATGAAAATGAAGTCGCTCAGTCGTGTTCAACTCTTCACGACCCCATGGACTGACCAGGCTCCTTCGTCCATGGGATTTTCCAGGCAAGAGTACTGGAGTGGGGTGCCATTGCTTTCTCAGATGCCAATACATTAGGACTCTGAAAATTTTCATTTTATCGTCGTTGGTGCTTTTCCTTATCTGGTTCCCTACTCCTTTAGTGACCTTTCCCTTCACTGCCCAGGTGACCTATCATCTTTCAGTCACATTCCCATAACTCTGCAGATCATTATTTAGTCTCCATGCTCTGATATCGCTTTATAGCTTTTTGTTGCTGTTCGGTTGCTAAGTCATGTCCGACCCCATGTCTTTGTGACCCCATGGACTGCAGCACGCCAAGCTTCCCTTTATAGGTACCTCATTGTAATACTTATAATGTTCATAATTCTATTTCTCCACAATGTACTGAAGTTTGAGTTCCCTGAAAGCAGAGACTTCCTGTTAATCATGTTTGTATTTTGAATGCCAAGCCACGTGCCACTCATTGTAAGCAAAGCCTGAGTTCTTATGTGGCTGGATTGAAGGGAGGTCATAGACAGAGGTGCCTGAACACTTAATGGTTGGTTTTTTTTACTCTGTCCTTAATGATGAATCAAGGTTGGGACATTTGACTCAAATCCCTTATCTTCCTACCTCTACCCTTTTTTCCAGAAGTTCCGCCACTCTAGTTCCTAGGGATGGAATTCTTACACCACATTAAAATGCTGATAGCATGGACCATTCAGATTCTTCCCTCCATTTAAACTCAGTGGTGGCTCGGTAAGAAATACTGTGCTTCTGTGTGAAAGCTAGTTAGAGACTAACTCTGTCTTCTCTTTCCCTTTTACATGAATAGTGGCTAAGGGTGGCATGGGACATCTGTCTTCATTCTACCTTCTTCTTTAAATGGCAACAGGAGAAAAAAAGTGAAAGACTAAAAGCCAATGTCATTTCAAAACAATATCTATCTGCATTATCTATATTGGTTTAGTATTATCCAAGACTATAAACTGAGATCTTGCAAACCTAGTTATAGAAAGGGGTAAAGCAGATGCCGCAAGTGAAGTCATCAGGACCTGAACATATACAGGGAAGAATAGAATAGAAGTTTAGTTACATGTAGAAGACACTCTAACTTTCAGTTCATATTTCTCAAAGCTTTGCTTTACCACCACTTTCATTACAATTATTCAAGGTGTTTAAAAATCTAGAGCCTTTGGGAAGGAGGGTGAAGGAGTAGAGACTCATTTAAAAAAAATAGTCATGCTTTTATCACCATCCATTATTATTATGCTTACAGAAGTCTGAAAAATACTGCTGTCTAATCTCACACTTTGTATTTTTTTAATATGCAAAGGGAAATTCTCAGATTGCCTTAAGTGTTTGTGAGAAAATGCTTTCTCTTCCCTAGGTGGGGTGGGGTTTTATAGCTCTAACTCATTACTTCCTGATTTTTTATTTTTATGGGCGTTTTCCATGTCTGCAAAAGTATACTAGGTCTTACTTATGCTTTTCCAGTTTGGGAAACAAACAACAGAGGTGGTAGAGAGATTTCCTGAATTAATAGTGAAAAGGTGACTTTCTTACTCACTGGCAAAACCAATACAATATTGTAAAGTAATTAGCCTCCAATTAAAATAAATAAATTTAAATTAAAAATAAATAAATAAAATGATTTCCAAGTAACAAAAAAATAAGTAAGTATATTATTTCTACTGGTTTTTACAAAATCTTTTGGCTAGGAGTAAGATTTTTTATTTTTCCTTAAAGCTATTCATATCTTCAAGGGAAATGTGGGAAATAGTTTGTGTAAATACTGTGTTAGGAGAGCGATCAGCCAACACCCTTTTTTTAACATTGTAATCATCAAAAGACAAGAACTAGATTTTATTTGTTTTCTACCTGCCTGCTGCCCAGTAATTGCTATGTAGTTTACTAGCAATCGTGTCAGGCGTATTTGATGAGATAAATAAATGTGATACTGGAAACTCTAGCCATTTATTCATACTGTGGCACTTGACTTCCTAGACTCTTCAATGACAATTCCATAAATACAACATACATGCCTTTATTTATTGTTGAGACAAAGAAACTTTTGTTTAAGTTCCCAAGGATTAAATTCCAGAATTATGGAAAATGTTTGCTCTCTTTCCTCTCAATCAGGAAGACAGTAAATCGAAAATCATTTGCGGAACCTGCTCTCATTGCTCTTGATAATCCAGTTATGGCAGGTGGCAAATCAGGCAAGTTTCCCAGAGTTTCTGAGAGCTCCACAGCTACAAAGAAATATAAAGCAAGGGAGATTTCCAAGGAAGTTTATTTGAGTGCCAGTTATAATGCTGTGCAAATAAACATCTTTCTACATTATTACCATGTTTAATCATTAACACGTAAGTATAAACTTTGCAGTTAATTACACCTCAGTTCAGAGCTTCAGAAGACCAGAGTTGGCCTTCTTTTATTTTTATCTTTGCTAAGGAGTGCAAAGGAGTGTCTTTGTCTTGCAAAAACTTTTGAACTTTCCTCTCTACTTACTCTCTTGGTGTGGGATGGGGGAAAAACTGCTGAAATCACTTCCTCCTAAAATAAACAAGCCAAAAAAAAAAAAAAGCTGACCAATTTTCCTTACTGTTGGTGCCTCTTCTGGCTTTTCCTCTTTGCTTTGACAATAAATTTCATAAAAAGGAAAGCATGTTTTCCTCCAAATCTCTCTCTTTGATTTTTCTTTTTTGTACAGAGCGAGTTGTTATGTTTTGTATTTCCTCTATGTTCATTTTTTACATTATTTATTTATTTATGGCTGTGCTGGGTGTTCGTTGCTGCACTCAGGCTTTCTCTAGTTGTACTGCACAGGCTTTAAGGTGACAGGCTCAGTAGTTGCTGCACGCAAGCTCTACAACGCTGGCACATGGGGGCTTAATTGCTTGTAGCGTGTGGGATCTTCCTCAATCAGGGATCGAATCCCTGTCCCGTGCATTTGTAGGCAAATTTTTAACCACTGGACCACCAGGGAAAATCAGTGTTAATTTGCGCCACTCTTACTCCTAAAACTTGTGTCTAAGTATCAAATCCAATGACACGCCTTTTCAGCCTTCATCTTTTTTTCATCACTTCTTTCAGCCTGTGACAAGATGGGCCATGTATCTGGTGCTGATTGTTACAGCTGCTGCTGCTGCTAAGTCGCTTCAGTCGTGTCCGACTCTGTGCGACCCCACAGACGGCAGCCCACTATAGGCTTCCCCATCCCTGGGATTCTCCAGGCAAGAACACTGGAGTGGGTTGCCATTTCCTTCTGCAATGCATGAAAGTGAAAAGTGAAAGTGAAGTCGCTTAGTCGTGTCTGACTCTAGCGACCCCATGGACTGCAGCCCACCAGGCTCCTCTGTCCATGGAATCCTCCAGGCAAAAGTACTGGAGTGGGGTGCCATTACCTTCTCTGGATTGTTACAGCAGTTGCACTCAATGACTCATGACTCCCTCCACTCTTAGGCTTCTGTGATTGTTTTCTTACATTCCCTCAGTGCTTGGTCAAGGGAGCCATCAGATACTTGAAAAGGACTTGTTGCAGGGAGATAACTCTCCACTGCTGCTTTCTTAATGTTAAAAACCAAAATACAACAAATCAAATATCCCAGGCTAGCCTCCTGGAGGCTGAGAGAGCACAGAAACAGGGACCAGATTTTCTTTGCTGTCCTGTCTGAGGACCACATACTCGAATGATCAGTAGCATCCTTCCCAACTGAGCACAGCCCCAAGTGCCAATCCATAGAGTCGTGAACAAACACGTGGCTGTTACTCTAAGCAATTAAGTTTGGGAGCAATTTGTTTATCAGACTAGATAGCACCATTCTTTTGGAAACACCATTTCCTTAGCTTAATTTCGTGTTATTTCATGCTCCTGGTTCTTTCTTTTACTCTTTCAGTGATCTCTCTCCCTCTCCTTTTTATTCTTTGTTCTTCAAATGTATTAAGAAATAGGAAGTATTAACTCAGATGGTAAAGAATCTGCCTGCAATGTAGGAGACTTGAGTTGGATCCCTAGTTCGGGAAGATCCCCTAGAGCAGAAAATGGCAACCCACTCCAGGATTCTTGCCTGGAAAATCCCATAGACATTTGGGCTATCCCATAGCCTGGAGGGCTACAGTTCATGCGGTCACAAGAAGTCAGACACGACTAAGCAACTAACACTTTCGCACTTCAACTTTAGTGAGGCTAGGTCACAAAACAGAAGTAAAAAGACCTTCAGTATCCAGACCATCAGTATCTCTCATCCAGATCATCTCTGTGGAAAAGTGCAAATGACCAATGGCTTTTAGGTAGTGAGAAAACCACTCTTCTTTGAGTCCAGAGCTTGTAATCAGAATGGCAGTTGTCAGTATCTGCATTCTGCTTATAAACATTAGATTCTCCTAACAGTCCTTTGGGAAAAAAATCACAAAGTTTTCAGTGTGTCATCTGTGTGAATTATTGACACTCAATACTGTATCAAGAAAAGGTGAATCATTTGGTTTTTAATTTCCCATATCTATTTTGCATCATTTGTTGCTATTAAGGAGGCAAATATGTCTATATATGTGTGCATAATTCAGAGTTATTTATATAGCCATGGTGAGTCACTATATAGCACATTTAATTACTTATGCAATCTTCTTTATGGTTATTTATGTACCATAGTAAAAGTCAGGGCTTTGTATATTAAAAAAATGGTATAGTGTGGGGGACATATACTTGACTGACAGGATATTTAATTAAACCTGAAGAATATTTCATTCCAGGGGAAGTGATGTGTCACATATTTTACTTCAGTAAAATCAGATAACAAAGATAAATAATATTCTCGCAAGTGGACTTGCCTATATATTTGTTCAGAGATGAAGTGAAACTATACTCCTTTGTAAGCACTGGGTCTTCCTTTTGGTTATTATGGTTAGCATTTCTTCCTGATATTATTTTATGCTCAGTTTAAGATATGGAAAGATGACTTTTTGGTTAGTTCACATGAAAATACTTCATGATCTTATAAACATACTAAATGCATCATGGTATGCCCAGATTTGAGTATTTCCTTAGTTTATTAAGTATGGACAAATTGCTTCCCCCCAAAAAAACACAAAACAATATTTATTAAATTATAGGGTAAGGACATTTTTACATTAATAAAAACTGCTACTCATTTAACTTTTCTCTGATATATGTCTGCCTATAGGATAACAGAAGATGTTTGAGCTGGTACTGCATAAGGAATAGCAAATCAAATAATTTTTTAAAAATATCATTCATTGAATGGGAAGTTTATTTAATTTCCAGTGAATTATTGTGACAAATTTGGGAAAAGGTATTTAGAGAAGTTTACTTGTATGTCCTGAGTTTTTAATGCCTTGAGCATGAAGTCACTCAGAGAGAACTAGATTGATGGTATTTATCATAAGCTAAAAGTAATACAAATGCTTTTTACATGAAATATAGTTTATTTTGCTCAATCAGAGTTGCATGACTGAGACTATGTTGGTTTCTGAGGTCTTGGGATTTGACTTCTTGAGTGTTTTTGTTTCTTTTTTTCTCTAACTAAAGCAAGCTTAAAAAAATTACGTAGTAGAGATCTCAAGGCTTGCATTGGTCACATAGCAAGGTCTTCTTCTGTCATCCCTGTTTACTGCTGAGCACGTGACTTTCATTTTCATTGAATTTCTTACCTGCTAAGGCTGCTTTTCTTCTTTATTGTAGGACTGGTCGGAATAATTTAATTTCTCCAGAATCATTTTGTGCAGCTATTTTTATTTTGTCAACTTGTTTCTTTGTCTAATTTCAATAGAAACAGTTGGCAATGATACTAGAAATGAAGCTTACATTGACTAATTGTATACTTCTCCCTGCCCGTTTAGATTTGAAATCTAAAGGCCAAGAATAAGAATTAAGAAAGACATGAAAACTTCAGTAGAATTTTAACTTGAGACACAGAATTAGTGATGATCAATGTAAATTCCTGATGTTTAATTTGAGGTGAAACCTAAATTAAAAGGATTACATTAAATGTTCTGTTAAACATGCAGATTTGAATTAGTTTGGATTGTATTCCTTTTCATCTTTATAAAGGAACTATTCTATTGATTATACCAGAAAGCACACAGAAACAAACCCCCAATAATTAGGTGCTTATGAAAATTCTTACAACCATACATCTTGATATTATTTCAAAATTAATTTTCTGATTGTGAAGTATTTTTATTTATTTATTTTTTATTTTATTTTATTTTTTTTTCTTTAATAGAAAATTATTTAATTAGTATACATGTGTTCCCCATCCTGAACCCTCCTCCCTCCTCCCTCCCCACACCATCCCTCTGGGTCGTCCCAGTGCACCAGCCCCAAGCATCCAGCATCATGCATTGAACCTGG
>NW_011495024.1:5804233-5804849 GCF_000754665.1 Bison bison bison | reverse complement strand
CAGTTCTATTTCCAGTTTTTTAAGGAATCTCCACACTGTTCTCCATAGTGGCTGTACTAGTTTGCATTCCCACCAACAGTGTAAGAGGGTTCCCTTTTCTCCACACCCTCTCCAGCATTTATTATTTGTAGACTTTTGGATCGCAGCCATTCTGACTGGTGTGAAATGGTACCTCATAGTGGTTTTGATTTGCATTTCTCTGATAATGAGTGATGTTGAACATCTTTTCATGTGTTTGTTAGCCATCTGTATGTCTTCTTTGGAGAAATGTCTATTTAGATCTTTGGCCCATTTTTTGATTGGGTCATTTATTTTTCTGAAGTTGAGTTGTAGGAGATGCTTGTATATTTTTGAGATTAGTTGTTTGTCGGTTGCTTCATTTGCTATTATTTTCTCCCATTCTGAAGGCTGTCTTTTCACCTTGCTAATAGTTTCCTTTGATGTGCAGAAGCTTTTAAGTTTAATTAGGTCCCATTTGTTTATTTTTACTTTTATTTCCAATATTCTGGGAGGTGGATCATAGAGAATCCTGCTGTGATGTATGTCAGAGAGTGTTTTGCCTATGTTCTCCTCTAGGAGTTTTATAGTTTCTGGTCTTACGTTGAGATCTTTAATC
>NW_011495024.1:5800895-5803590 GCF_000754665.1 Bison bison bison | reverse complement strand
TTCACCATTGAGGATAATGTTTGCTGTGGGTTTGTCATATATAGCTTTTATTATGTTGAGGTATGTTCCTTCTATTCCTGCTTTCTGGAGAGTTTTTATCATAAATGGGTGTTGAATTTTGTCAAAGGCTTTCTCTGCATCTATTGAGATAATCATATGGTTTTTGTTTTTCAATTTGTTAATGTGTTGTATTACATTGATTGATTTGCGGATATTGAAGAATCCTTGCATCCCTGGGATAAAGCCCACTTGGTCATGGTGTATGATCTTTTTAATGTGTTGTTGGATTCTGATTGCTAGAATTTTGTTTAGGATTTTTGCATCTATGTTCATCAGTGATATTGGCCTGTAGTTTTCTTTTTTTGTGGCATCTTTGTCAGGTTTTGGTATTAGGGTGATGGTGGCCTCATAGAATGAGTTTGGAAGTTTACCTTCCTCTGCAATTTTCTGGAAGAGTTTGAGCAGGATAGGTGTTAGCTCTTTTCTAAATTTTTGGTAGAATTCAGCTGTGAAGCCGTCTGGACTTGGGCTTTTGTTTGCTGGAAGATTTTTGATTACAGTTTCAATTTCCGTGCTTGTGATGGGTCTGTTAAGGTTTTCTATTTCTTCCTGGTCGAGTTTTGGAAAGTTGTACTTTTCTAAGAATTTGTCCATTTCTTCCTCGTTGTCCATTTTATTGGCATATAATTGTTGATAATAGTCTCTTATGATCCTTTGTATTTCTGTGTTGTCTGTTGTGATCTCTCCATTTTCGTTTCTAATTTTATTGATTTGATTTTTCTCCCTTTGTTTCTTGATGAGTCTGGCTAATGGTTTGTCAATTTTATTTATCCTTTCAAAGAACCAGCTTTTGGCTTTGTTGATTTTTGCTATGGTCTCTTTTGTTTCTTTTGCATTTATTTCTGCTCTAATTTTTAAGATTTCTTTCCTTCTACTAACCCTGGGGTTCTTCGTTTCTTCCTTTTCTAGTTGCTTTAGGTGTAGAATTAGGTTATTTATTTGACTTTTTTCTTGTTTCTTGAGGTGTGCCTGTATTGCTATGAACTTTCCCCTTAGGACTGCTTTTACTGTGTCCCACAGGTTTTGGATTGTTGTGTTTTCATTTTCATTCGTTTCTATGCAAATTTTGATTTCTTTTTTGATTTCTTCTGTGATTTGTTGGTTATTCAGCAGCGTGTTGTTCAGCCTCCATATGTTGGAATTTTTAATAGTTTTTCTCCTGTAATTGAGATCTAATCTTACTGCATTGTGGTCAGAAAAGATGCTTGGAATGATTTCTATTTTTTTGAATTTACCAAGGCTAGCTTTATGGCCCAGGATGTGATCTATCCTGGAGAAGGTTCCATGTGCACTTGAGAAAAAGGTGAAATTCATTGTTTTGGGATGAAATGTCCTATAGATATCGATTAGGTCTAACTGGTCTATTGTATGTTTAAAGTTTGTGTTTCCTTGTTAATTTTCTGTTTAGTTGATCTATCCATAGGTGTGAGTGGGGTATTAAAGTCTCCCACTATTATTGTGTTATTGTTAATTTCTCCTTTCATACTTGTTAGCATTTGTCTTACATACTGCGGTGCTCCCCTGTTGGGTGCATATATATTTATAATTGTTATATCTTCTTCTTGGATTGATCCTTTGATCATTATGTAGTGACCTTCTTTGTCTCTTTTCACAGCCTTTGTTTTAAAGTCTATTTTATCTGATATGAGTATTGCTACTCCTGCTTTCTTTTGGTCCCTATTTGCATGGAAAATCTTTTTCCAGCCCTTCACTTTCAGTCTGTATGTGTCCCCTGTTTTGAGGTGGGTCTCTTGTAGACAACATATGTAGCGGTCTTGTTTTTGTATCCATTCAGCCAGTCTTTGTCTTTTGGTTGGGGCATTCAACCCATTTACGTTTAAGGTAATTACTGATAAGTATGATCCCGTTGCCATTTACTTTATTGTTTGGGGTTCGAATTTATACACCATTTTTGTGTTTCCTGTCTAGAGAATATCCTTTAGTATTTGTTGGAGAGCTGGTTTGGTGGTACAGAATTCTCTCAGCTTTTGCTTGTCTGAGAAGCTTTTGATTTCTCCTTCATACTTGAATGAAATCCTTGCTGGGTACAATAATCTGGGCTGTAGGTTATTTTCTTTCATCATTTTAAGTATGTCTTGCCATTCCCTCCTGGCTTGAAGAGTTTCTATTGAAAGATCAGCTGTTATCCTTATGGGAATTCCCTTGTGTGTTATTTGTTGTTTTTCCCTTGCTGCTTTTAATATTTGTTCTTTGTGTTTGATCTTTGTTAATTTGATTAATATGTGTCTTGGGGTGTTTGTCCTTGGGTTTATCCTGTTTGGGATTCTCTGGGTTTCTTGGACTTGGGTGATTATTTCCTTCCCCAGTTTAGGGAAGTTTTCAACTATTATCTCCTCAAGTATTTTTTCATGGTCTTTCTTTTTGTCTTCTTCTTCTGGAACCCCTATGATTCGAATGTTGTAGCGTTTAATATTGTCCTGGAGGTCTCTGAGATTGTCCTCATTTCTTTTAATTCGTTTTTCTTTTATTTTCTCTGATTCATTTATTTCTACCATTCTATCTTCTAATTCACTAATCCTATCTTCTGCCTCTGTTATTCTACTATTTGTTGCCTCCAGAGTGTTTTTAATTTCATTTATTGCATTATTCATTATATATTGACTCTTTTTTATTT
>NW_011495024.1:5773820-5799845 GCF_000754665.1 Bison bison bison | reverse complement strand
TTGTCTCTTTTTTTGTCTTTTATATTTTTTCCTACCTCCTTTCGAAGAGTTGGATTGCTTTTCTGGGTGCCTGATGTCCTCTGCCGGCATTCAGAAGTTGTTTTGTGGAATTTACTCGATGTTTAAATGCTCTTTTGATGAATTTGTGGGGGAGAAAGTGTTCTCCCTGTCCTACTCCTCCGCCATCTTGGCTCCTCCCCTGATTGTGAAGTATTTTTAAAGAGAAGTAAAAATGTATTTTAGCAGTCATAATGTTACAAAATACCCCTGCTCACTTCTTTTCCCTCAAGAATAAATAAAAATCAAGACTCATTTAATTTCTTAATGTTTACTTCATTTTTAGAAGCTTGATTCAGGGTTATCTTGCTGTGAAGGTGCAAAGTAGTCAGGCTTTGAATAAGAATATTATTGTTATTTGAATTATCATTTGAATAACAATACCTATTGAAACCTAAGTAGTGGGTGCTCTAGCATTTGAGCAGGACTGCCTGGGTTTACATCCTGACTTTCCCCTGTGGTTGTGAGTTGTGAGTTGTGTAGTTGTAGTCTGGTGAGTTACATATCCCCTTAGTTTCTTGACTATTAAGTGAGCTCTGAGTACCAAATCTTAATGACTATGGTATATAGACCAATGCCCATAATGTGATATGTACTATATAACTCATATATTGCTATTATTTCTATTTGTTGTCTATTTTTTTTCTTTTTTCTTTTTTTAATTTATTCCTGTATTTCTCATGTGTTCCCCATCCTGAACCCTCCTCCCTCCTCCCTCCCCATACCATCCCTCTGGGTCGTCCCAGTGCACCAGCCCCAAGCATCCAGCATCGTGCATTGAACCTGGACTGGCATCTCGTTTCATACATGACATTTCACATTTTTTAAAAAATATTTATTTATTTGGCTGAGTCATGTCTTAGTTGGGCTTCTCTCAGCCCAGGTGAGTTTCTCTCTAGTTGCAGTGTGTGAGTTCCCCAGTGGCATGTGGGATCTTAGTTCCTCGACCAGGGATTGAACCCACATCCCCTGCATTGGAAGGCGGTATCTTAACCACGGGACCATCAGGGAAGACCGTGTCTAACAATTCAGGATGAACTTTTGTAAATATTAATAGTAAATTTGAAACAACAGTTTATCAACAACTTTGGGTTAATATTCTTGTTTCTTGAGAAAGGAACATAGACGTGACAGACTGAAACGGTGGTATGAACTGTCAGTCTCCTCTGCATCAAAAAGATCTAAAATACAGTCACATCTCTATTAAATTGAAAAACCGTATTTCCTGTGTGATCACATAAAGGCTTTAGTCACAATTACACAAAGTACAGAAGAGAAGCCACACCTCTAGATAAAACATACGTTAAAGAAATGTGCTGCTTGTTCTTTTCTTGCCATTTTGGATGAGAGAGAAGTGTAGTTTCTATTATATATTATACTTTGCTCTGTAACAAATTTCAGCAGATAAAGCAATGAAAGAAGGAAAGCTTTAGATGAATTTCAGGGAAAGGAGACTTCTCTTTTAATTCAATTCTCATATGATTAAAAAACTCTCATATAATTAAAAAATTATATATATATATTATATATATAATAACTCATATTATAAAAGTGTGTAAGAGAAAAAAAAAGATCAGGTCAGAGTTCTTACTGAAATCCATATTCAAACCACCAAGAGTTATGTAAAAATTAATTACCATTTACATTATTTTTGATATTTTTCTTAGTACCTGCACATATATGTATTTGGTCTAGCATATGAGATGAATCCTGTAAGTCTGGCTAGCTGTCAAATAATCAGATTATTGTCAATAGTGATAACCATAGGAACATGACAGTCTTCATACTGAGGATGGTCTGACCTATTCTGTTAAGAAAGGACCTTTGAATTGATAATCTAGCAATGGAAATAGATTTGAGTCTGCGTTAATGTATTCTGTTGCCCAATATTCTTTTAAACTGATGGTAAAAGTGTCAGTTTCTCTGTTTGCTCTGAGAGATCATGGCTGCAAGGTGCAGTCACAAGTGCTCTATTGACCCAACATTTACTGATTGTGTGAACCCCCAATTTATTCAATGTTAGCAAATGAATGAATACTCAAAACTCAGTCATTAAAAAGATAACACTCTTAGTCTTACTCAATTGCATTTTTTCTACTTTAATTGTTATCTTTGCTAATTTTTTATTACTATAAAACTAAAATTATTTTTTCTTTTTATCAGCTACTTTCCTTATTAATTTTCCTTAAAAATATCTTGACTCAAGCTCAAAGTACACTGACATCTCTCCTGGAGACAATTTTAGAAACAGCTGCAGTTTTATTATAAGAGAAAATTATCCCTAAGTCCTCAAGATATAAGTTTTGTCCTCAGAAGGCAAACTTCATGGAATTGTGATTTTTTTTTTCAGTTTTATTTCAGCTTATAGTTGAGTTTTAATTAGCTACAGAAATGGGTTTACACTTTGAGAAGAAGACGTTGACTCTTCTAATTATTTGCAAACTGTTTTACTATAGACTGAATTTCAGTGCTTTCATGAATAATTCATGTGCTTTTATTCTATGCTGTCAATCATATCATGTCTTTTTATTGAAACAGTATTCACTACTGATAGAAGATAGAAGCAGATTGGCCTAGAAAATACACCGACTCTACAAAAAGAAAAATGCTTATCCTGAAATGAGTGCAATTGTGAATGTTCATTTGTCTCAATTGCATATGAAGTTTCAGTTCAGTTCAGTTCAGTTCAGTCGCTCAGTCGTGACCAACTCTTTGTGACCCCATGAATTGCAGCATGCCAGGCCTCCCTGTCCATCACCAACTCCTGGAGTTCACTCAAACTCACGTCCATCGAGTCAGTGATGCCATCCAGCCATCTCATCCTCTGTCATCCCCTTTTCCTCCTGCCCCCAATCCCTCCCAGCATCAGTCTTTTCCATGAGTCAACTATTCGTATGAGGTGGCCAAAGTACTAGAGTTTCAGCTCTAGTGTCATTCCTTCCAAAGAACATCCAGGGCTGATCTCCTTTAGATGGACTGGCTGGATCTCCTTGCAGTCCAAGGGACTCTCAATAGTCTTCTCCAACACCACAGTTCAAAAGCACCAATTCTTTGGCGCTCAGCCTTCTTCACAGTCCAACTCTCACATCCATACATGACCACTGGAAAAACCATAGCCTTGACTAGAAGACCTTTGTTGCCAAAGTAATGTCTCTGCTTTTGAATATGCTATCTAGGTTGGTCATAACTTTCCTTCCAAGGAGTAAGCGTCTTTTAATTTCATGGCTGCAGTCACCATCTGCAGTGATTTTGGAGCCCCCCAAAATAAAGTCTGACACTGTTTCCACTGTTTCCCCATCTATTTCCTATGAAGTGATGGGACCAGATGCCATGATCTTCGTTTTCTGAATGTTGAGCTTTAAGCCAACTTTTCACTCTCCTCTTTCACTTTCATCAAGAGGCATTTTAGTTCCTCTTCACTTTCTGCCATATGGGTGGTGTCATCTGTGTATCTGAGGTTAGTGATATTTCTCCCAGCAATGTTGATTTCAGCTTGTGTTTCTTCCAGTCCAGCGTTTCTCATGATGTAGTCTGAATATAAGTTAAATAAGCAGGGTGACAGTAACAGCCTTGACATACTCCTTTTCCTATTTGGAGCCAGTCTGTTGTTCCCTGTCCAGTTCTAACTGTTGCTTCCTGACCTGCATATAGGTTTCTCAAGAGGCAGGTCAGGTGGTCTGGTATTCCCATCTCTTTCAGAATTTTCCACAGTTTATTGTGATCCACACAGTCAAAGGCTTTGGCATAGTCAATAAAGCAGAAATACATGTTGTTCTGGAACTCTCCTGCTTTTTTGATGATCCAGCGGATGTTGGCAATTTGATCTCTTGTTCCTCTGCCTTTTCTAAAACCAGCTTAAACATCAGGAAGTTCACGGTTCACATATTGCTGAAGCCTGGCTTGGAGAATTTTGAGCGTTACTTTACTAGCGTGTGAGGTGAGTGCAATTGTGCTATGAAGTTTAGCATGTTCTATATATTACCTTTCTCATTTTCTACTTATTTTGCTCATCAAAAGGGAAAATAATTTTATTACTCTTAAACACTCAATATTTGAAATCTCCCGATACTTGTTTCATTGTTCTACAGTTATTAAGTTATAATGAATTCTTGCGTGGGAGGTATGTACCATTTATTCAAGAAATGTTTACTAAATACTCTCTAAGCAAACATCACTGACATGCACATCAAGAAGAAATCTTAAATCCTGAGAGATCTTTAGTCAAAAATCCTTCATTGTTTAGGCGAATATTCTCAAGGTCAGTGGGGTGAAGTGCATTTTTTAGAGCTATAAAGTAGCTCTCTAGTTTGACATACAAGAGCATGACAATAAATGCAAGGAAAGTGTTAGGGTTAGCCTTTGACACAGCAAGGGGAATAACAAGGAAAGATAAGACAGTCTTCCTCAGTGATCAGTGCAAAAAATAGAGGAAAACAACAGAATGGGAAAGACTAAAGATCTCTTCAAGAAAATTAGAGATACGAAGGGAACATTTCAGGCAAAGATGGGCTCAATAAAGGACAGAAATGGTATGGACCTAACAGAAGCAGAAGATAAGAAGAGGTGGCAAGAATACACAGAAGAACTGTACAGAAAAGATCTTCATGACCCAGATAATCATGATGGTGTGATCACTCACCTAGAGCCAGACATCCTGGAATGTGCAGTCAAGTGGGCCTTAGGAAGCATCACTACGAACAAAGCTAGTGGAGGTTATGCAATCCAGTTGAGTTATTTCAAATCCTAAAAGATGATGCTGTGAAAGTGCTGCACTCGATATGTCAGCAAATTTGGAAAACTCAGCAGTGGCCACAGAACTGGAAAAGGTCAGTTTTCATTCCAATCCCAAAGAAAGGCAATGCCAAAACTACTGCACAATTGCACTCATCTCACACGCTAGTAAAGTAATGCTCAAAATTCTCCAAGCCAGGCTTCAGCAATATGTGAACTGTGAACTTCTAGATGTTCAGGCTGGTTTTAGAAAAGGCAGAGAAGCCAGAGATCAAGTTGCCAACATTCTCTGGATCATCTAAGAAGCAAAAGAATTCCAGCAAAACATCTATTTCTGCTTTATTGACTATGCCAAAGCCTTTGACTGTGTGAATCACAATAAACTGTGGAAAATTCTTCAAGAAATGGGAATACCAGACCACCTGACCTGCCTTTTGAGAAATCTATATTCAGGTCAGGAGGCAACAGTTAGAACTGGGCATAGAACAACAGACTGTTTCCAAATAAGAAAAGGAGTATGTCAAGGGTGTATATTGTTACCCTGCTTATTTATCTTATATGCAGAGTACATCGTGAGAAACGCTGGGCTGGAAGAAGCACAAGCTGGAATCAAGATTGCCGGGAGAAATATCAATAACCTCAGATATTCAGATGATACCACCCTTACGGCAGAAAGTGAAGAAGAACTAAAGAGCCTCTTGTTGAAGGTGGAGAGTGAAAAAGTTGGCTTAAAGCTCAGCATTCAGAAAACAAAGGTCATGGCATCTGGTCCCATTACTTCATGGCAAATAGATGGAGAAATTGTGGAATCAGTGGAAGACTTTATTTTTTGGGGCTCTAAAATCACTGCAGATGGTGACAGCGGCCATGAAATAAAAAGATGGTTACTCCTTGGAAGAAAAGTTATGACCAACCTAGACAGTATATTAAAAAGCAGAGATATTACTTTGCCAACAAAGGTCTGTCTAGCCAATGCTATGGTTTTTCCAGTGGTCATGTATGGATGTGAGTGTTGGACTATAAAGAAAGCTTAGTGCCATAGAATTGATGCTTTTGAACTGTGGTATTGGAGAAGACTCTTGAGAGTCCCTTGGACAGCAAGCAGATCCAACCAGTCCATCCTAACAGAGATCAGTCCTGAATGTTCATTGGAAGGACTGATGTTGAAGCTGAAACTCCAATACTTTGGCCACCTGATGCGAAGAACTGACTCATTTGAAAAGACCTTGATGCTGGGAAAGACTGAAGGCAGGGGGAGAAGGGGATGACAGAGGATGAGATGGTTGGATGGCATCACCGACTCAATGAACATGAGTTTGTGTAAACTCTGGGTGTTGGTGATGGACAGGGAGGCCTGGTGTGCTGCAGTCTACAGGGTTGCAAAGAGCCAAACACGACTGAGTGACTGACTGAACTAACTGAACTTGACACATTTTTCTTTCTTTTACTTTTGTTGTTTATTCAACCACACAGACCTACAAATCAATTACTTCCTGATGTTCTGCTCCAGTTAGCCCGTCCTTTATTACCATCTATCATATCCATGTGATAACTTGAATTTGGTCTGTTTTACTGGTTACTATTACAACTTTTTGCTTATTTTGATTACCTACACTAAATTCCCAGTTGTGTGCTATGTACCCTATGGAGCTTAATGGGGGTGGAGGGAGGAGCTTCACATTTTTGCTCAAGTTTGACCTGTATCTGTTTCCTACCTATTTGTAAGGGCTCAGTTCATGCTTAGGTAAGCTACATATCTCTCTCACTCTTATAATATCTGATGGCATTTACTGTAAATATGTCTCATGCACTAAAAAGCAGAACTGTATCCAAAATACATTTGGCTCAATCTATAGAAACATAACCACACTACTTTGGTAAAGTACAATAGCCATTTTGAGCTTGTTTCTTCATCTGGATTATTCGAATAAAAAGGCTTATTTTAAAAGGTAAATGGTAGGCTTGAACAATATAACATTTTAAAACCATCTGAGACTACCTACATAGTAGGCAGAATGAAAGTCTATGCTATCATTTGAATTATTACAGTCTTCTATCATTAATTTTATCTTTCTTTATATGACTGCATTATCTCCAAACCTGATCCTAAAATTCTTATATATATATGTTTCTGTATTTTTGCTATTTAAAGTTGGGGGATTGGATATAAAGGACTTTCAATTAATATTTGAAATGAGAATAAAACACTAAATTTCTAATTTTGATATTTCAATTAATATTTTTCACTTTAACTATCACTTACATCATGAACTGCTTTAACTGAAGCATAATTTGATTTCCCAGCTAAGAAACTAATTTTATGAATATATTTATTCAGGAAAATTTAAATTACATCATTTTTATTTTCATATGATTACAGTGACAGAGAATTCTTAGAGCCATAATGATTGCATTTTAGCTGCAGTTCCGACATCAAATAGAGTCTTGGCAACAATGTCTGTGGCTTCGGATAACATTATATTAGCCTCTTGCCAACCCTGTAAGATGTACGTAGGCACTGTTGTGCCTCCTACCCCCTCAAAAGAGGATGTGAGAATAATTAATACTATGCAGTAGTGTATTCATCTTGAATGCCAAGAGGTCTGAGCCAATATCAAAAGTACGTGAGTTTCAGGCTGTTGCCTGCCAGGAATGTGCATCACATAATCTATTTCTAAACTGCAGAGTAGAATTGAGTAGGTGTTTGTTTTTTTAAACTTCTCAGTTTAGGAATTGATCAATATCAGGACCTAAACTATTGTGTCTTAAATGTAGACTTCAGAATAAAAGTTAGTTCCCAGTCCAGTTTTTTCTTTTTTTCATGTCCATATCTCCACATTTTTGCATGAATTCTTTAGGTGAGACTTACACATTCTTTTTCAACTTGAGTGCTGAAAGTACTAAAGTTTATAAAATACTGGAGAAATTATTCAAAACTGTTTTACTTGCTGCTTTTGTTATTCAGAAGTGAAGACAATCCATTTCACTAGATGCTTATCTCATGTCTTCAATTCTAAACAAATTATATTTCAAGTATTTGACAAAAATAATTAGCTAGAGTGTGACACATTACTAAATAAAAACAACTTGTCATCTCTATATCTTGCAAACCAATTAATCTGTTTTAAAAAATAGTATCATGTTTTATGATGTAAAAAGCAATAATATTTTTAACTTTGAAAATATATGCAAAAAGGGATAAATGTAAGATCTCCTAGAGA
Source organism: Bison bison bison (assembly GCF_000754665.1). NCBI lineage: Eukaryota > Metazoa > Chordata > Mammalia > Artiodactyla > Bovidae > Bison > Bison bison. Next base: position 5,791,836 of record NW_011495024.1, on the reverse strand, counting down.
CTTCCCTAGTGATCCAATGGCTAAGACTCTGCACTCCCAATGCTGGGAGCCCAGGTTTAATCCCTGGTCAGGGAACCAGATTCAACATGCCACAACTAAGACCCAGAGAAGCCAAATAAATATATATTCAAAAGAAAATGTAAGATTTCCTTCTCTCTTTCCTTCCTTCAATTCTTATAATAACCTGAAATATAGGTATTAAATCATTTCATTGACAATAATATTAAATTTCAGAAAGGTGGAGTGATAAGCTCAGGGTCTCAGAGCATATTACTGACAAAGTTGATATTTCAATTTTATCTTGTGATAATAGATTGAATTCCTATACTGCCTCATAATTAATGAGTCTTGAAACTTCTCTGCCATTCTCTTGCTATTTACTCATACATCTTTTTTTAAAATTATGTTAATCTGTTTTTAAAGTCATAATATGCTCCACAAATATGAGATGCGATCAAATGTGCTTACTTCTCCTATTCTGTACTACATGTGTGATGTAAGCCTGGGAGGTCAAGGCATTTTCTACTTCTCTATATATCTCCAAAGGAGGGTTAATAACTTCAACACATTTTAATCATCTGTTGAGAAAAAACACAGAACTTGGCACCCTGATAATTGTAACTGTATCATAAACTATTCTGCAATATGTACCTTTTGACTACAAACAAGTTAGTAAACTCTCATAAGGGCTTTTACTCATAATTGAGTGCTGAGTTCAAATCCCAACTGCATTTGGAAGTCAGCTTCTCATCTTTAAGGTTTGTTATCTCCTTTTACAAGTTTTTTTTAATGTTTATTTTTCCCCACAGTATAGGTCACATTATAACTTATGATTTATTTTCTCAGACTGTAGAATTCTTGAAGTCAAGATCCAGTCTAGCTCATTTTCACCACCAATAGCACTTAATGTAATACGAGTACAGAATAAGTATTCAATAGATAGTTATTGAACTAAGTAAACACACTTTTATATTATAACGTGTCTCTCAGGAAAGTAAATTCTAAGATCATTGATCTGATAGTCACGCAAGCTCCATTTGCTCAAAAAGCATCCCATTATTATCTGACCTGTACTCTGTAATTTAAAATAATGATGTGATTGTTTCAAGAAAGTGAACGGACAAGGCTGGGCAACACTTCCCATCTCCCAGGTGTTGTGTGCTTTTATGTGATAACCTCTGTCTCATTGTTTGTCCCATGGTCTGTATGTCCTAAACAACACTATACTCTTTGAGTTTTCTTATTTATTGATGCCTTGTTCTTAATACTGGTTAAATAAAAAAAAAAAATCTCTATTTTTATTGTTGCAGTTAGTTTTTTTTTCAAAACCAAATATATCCTTGAGACATATATCTGGAATGTAAACAAAAGGACCCTAATATAAAAATAATCTGTTCTACATTTAAATCAAGTTCAATATGAATAAGAAAGGAACATGGAGAGAAGTTAAAAAAAGAATTCCTCAACAACACTGAAAACTTCTTCAGCTCTATATTTACATGTGTGCTTATATGCATGTAGGCATACACACACACATTTTTAATCACACGATTATTATTAATTCCAAATATTTTAACTCCAATCTTATCAAGTGATTTTTTTTCTAAATCAACGTTTATCATAAGAATTCTTAAGGAAGTGATTTTTATTATTCCACTTACGTATTCACCATATAGAACAGGTGGTCAAGGGAAAATGGATAAATTTACCTATTTTGTGTAACAAGACTAAAGCACCACTAAATTGTTGAGTAAATCATAGGCTGACAAAGATTTGATTTGTGAAATCTTGAAAATGTTGAATAACCTTACAATATTGGGGAGCTTCCTGCTACAAACTGTATTGTGCCACTGGGTTTAAGCTTGGTCTCTGAGAGCAAAGGAATTTCAAATACCTCCCATAGATTCATAGAGCTTGTAACAATGACTAATCAGTGAGTATTTTCTGAGACTGCTTATGTTTTTTTAAAACTATACTCAATAACATTCTTTAATTTTTTAATTTAATCTTTTGGCTGTGCTGCACCAGGCACATGGGATCTTATTTCCCTGACCAGGAATCAAATCTGTACCCCCTATATTGGAAGCACAGAGTTTTAACCACTGGACTGCCAGGGAAGTCCCAATAACAAGCTTTAGATAAGGCTGATTTAGAGTTAAGTCTTGGCTTTCAACTTCATCATTATGTAAATTTAAGTTGATGACTGACTCCCTCATTGCTTTCAACCATAAATTTTGAATAATAGTAACAGTTCACTACTTTGCCAACAAAGGTCCATCTAGTAAAAGCTATGGTTTTTCCAGTAATCATGTGTGGATGTGAGCATTGGACTATAAAGAAAGCTGAGCACCAAAGAATTGATGTTTTTGAACTGTGGTGTTGGAGAAGATTCTTGAGAGTCCTTTGGACTACAAGGAGATCCAACCAGTCCATCCTAAAGAAGATCAATCCTGAATATTCATTGGAAAGACTGATGTTAAAGCTGAAACTCCAATATTTTGGCCACCTGATGCAAAGAACTGACTCATTGGAAAAGACCCTGATACTGGGAAAGATTGAAGGTGGGAGAAGAGGACGACAGAGGATGAGATGGTTGGATGGTATCACCGAGTCAATGGACATAAGTTTGAGTAAACTCCAGGGGTTGGTGATGGACAGGGAGGCCTGGCGTGCTGCAGTCCATGGGGTCCCAAAGTGTCAGACATGACTGAACAACTGAAATGAACTGAACAATTCACTTTGTTTTTGAAAGGGTTGCTGCTAATGTATATGATTCATTCAACAAGTGACCTACAAATGATAGAAACAGAAGGCCTGAAATTTCTCCCAGGGCACCTTTAGAAAACTGGATCATGTTCAGTCACCTACCATGCAAGATATGGGTGGCATCACTGACTCAATGGACCTGAGTTTGAGCAAGCTCCTGGGAGATAGTGAAGGACAGGGAAGCCTGGTGTGCTGCAGTTCATGGGGTCATAAGGAGTTGAACATGACTGAGTGACTGAACAATAACAAGATATTATATAGATGAATTCTAATGTGCAAATTCTAAGCTGTTAACCATAACAGTTATCTGTGATATGCTGATAATTACTTGAACAGGATTTCAAAAAGAGTGAAAGGATCCTTCTGAGATATTTGAGAAGACTTCATGGAAGAAGGGTTTTGAAAATAAACATTATTTAGAAGTCTGGAAAAAAGAGGAGAAAAATTCAGCAAGAGAACTACATAAACAAAGTTACAAACAAAAGGGACAAACATGAGATGTTTTCCCCCAAGCATTTAGAGAATTGGCTTTAGAAGTGCAGAGAAACACAGGAGATAGCAGAAAATATTTTGACAGATATGCTAGGGTCATATTACAAAGGGTATTGAATGTGGAAAAAAAAACACAGGAGTTAATTTTAACATCTCAAACAAAATGAATAAAATTTTTAGATGAGTGAAATATCATGATAAATAAAAATTATATTAATGAAAATTAGAAAGAGGAGACTATAGTCATCTCTTTGAGACCCCATGGACTATAGCCCATCAGGCTCTTCTGTCTGTTGAATTCTTCAGGCAGAAATACTAGAGTGGGTTGCCATCCCCTTCTCCAGGTTATCTTTCCAACCCAGTGTTCGCACCTGGGTTTCCTGCATTGCAGGCAGATCCTATACCATTTGAGCCACTGGAGGCTCAATACAGCCATGGAGGGGACTCAGGAATAGAAGAAGTAATGATGCAGCTGACTGGAGGGAGAAAAGGAAGAGGGACAGGAAGTGCTTGATTTTATTCATATTTATTTGAAAAAGCAGCAGAACTTATAAGTGAAAACAGCCAGTAGGAAGGAGAAGAGATGCAGGTTTCAGTGGCATCTTAATGTTTTAGAATTAACAGTTATCTTACAGATAACTAATCATCATTGGCAAATGAAAAATTGAGAGCCAGAGAAGTTGAGAAATTCGTTTGTGAATTGAATTTGCAGATCTGTTCCAGTCTTGATCTAGTATCATTTCCATCATAATGACATCTTCAGATCAGATCAGTCGCTCAGTCATGTCCGACTCTTTACGACCCCATGAATTGCAGCACGCCAGGCCTCCCTGTCCATCACCAACTCCCGGAGTTCACTGAGAGTCACGTCCATCGAGTCAGTGATGCCATCCAGCCATCTCATCCTCTGTCGTCCCCTTCTCCTCCTGCCCCCAATCCCTCCCAGCATCAGAGTCTTTTCCAATGACATCTTAGCAGTGAGAATGAATGGAGTCCCCAAAGAAGACTTAGATTGTCTAGAGAAGAACTCAGGAAGCTTAAATATGTGGAATGCAAGTGCAGAGAAAGAGAAAAGAGGGATATCAGTCAGTAAGGAAAATCACAGGAGTGGGTCAGAGATAGAAGGGAAATCATTATATCCTAATTCATCTGAATTGAGGGAGAAAAATATAAGATGGTGTTCTGTTGATTCAGTATTTAAAGAGAAGGATGGCAAATAGAAGCTATTCTATTTGGCAATAGGAAAATTGGCAGACACCTGAGTAAATGAGATTATAAGTGAAGCAGGGAGAAATAAATTAGAGAGGAATTTTCAAGAGGCTTGGAAAAAGGACAGCAGAATGACACTGGTTTATTTATTTCATAATAAAGGAAGTATAGACAAATTTGAAGACAGAGACAAAGGATCTACATTAGCGAGACAGTTCACATTAGCCAGTTGTGGATAGCTATGGGAATAGATGTATTCGAGGATGAGAATAAAGAACTTTAAAACACAATAGGTTAGCTTTAGCCATAAAAAGGGGTTATTTTTTTCAAGATTAAAAGGAGAGATAAAAGCATATATAAGTTACAGAAACACAAATGTTAAACTAGAAATAAAGATAAAAGTGAACACATACCAAATTTATATCTTTATTGATTGGTCTGTTTGGAGTAAAAGTCAAACTCACTTACACATAAATAATAAGACCATGAGGGATGAATGAATTATTTCAGAAAGAGTGGAATTTCTGCAGAAGTTGGCATATGAGGAGAATTAAGGAGATTAATAAGGATATTATATTAGAAATGTTTTAGGGTATGAACGACAAAATAGCTAGCAGTGGCTTAAGACATTTAAATATCTCCCATTACAAGAAGTGTAGACGTAGGTATTTTCAAAATTGTCTCAGCAACTCAGTAATATCAAAGAATATTGGGTCAGCTTCTCTAGATTTCTCTTGGCTTTTTGGCTATGGTCAAATGATCACATCTTCATATGACAACAAGTAGGGTGAAAGGAAGGGATAGTGAAAATAGAAAATCTCCTCATGCTTCCCTGCTGGCTCAGTTGGTAAAGAATCTGCCTGCAGTGCTGGAGACCCAGGTTCAATCCCTGGGTTGGGAAGATCCCCTGGAGACGGGAATGGCAACCCACTCCAAAATTCTTGAATGGAGAATTCCATGGACAGAGGAGCCTGGCGGGCCACAGTCCATGGGTTGCAAAGAGTTGGACATGACAGAGTGACTAACACACACATCTGTAGATTTCTCTCGGCTTTTCAACTATGGTCCAATGATCATATCTTCATATAACAACAAGTAAGGTGAAAGGAAGAGACAGTGAAAATAGAAAATATCCTCATACATTTTTCTCTTTTAATATGAAACAAAATTATGTGAAGCTGATTTTATTTACATCTTGTGAAAGAATCCAGGTGAAAAGAACGAGTGAACAAAGTCTGATCTCTCTTACTTCCTTAAGTGGTCTATATTATATATGATGATTGCAGTTATTTTTTAGTGACTGTACTGCTTTTAATTACAAAAACCTATTGATAATGTCTGAAGCACGGTACAAATAACCTTGCTTGATCAGGGTTGCCTCATCACTACTTTGAGTATTATTTAGTGTCAAATACCAAGAATGAACACCATAATACCATGCCAAAAAGTATTTTATTTAAAAAGACTTTGCATCTTTTCAAACTGTAGGACTGTAGTATTCCATCCACTAATACACACTAAGTCACTTCAATTATGTCTGATTCTTTGAGACCCTATGGACTGTAGCTCTCCAGGATCCTGTGTCCGTCGAATTCTTCAGGCAAAAATACTGGAGTGGGTTGCCATGCCCTTCTCCAGGGAATCTTCCACCCTGAGGGATCAAACTCACTAATCTAATGACCAAATACAAATTTTCACCTGTGACCTGTATTATGCCAAATGTTATAGCATGAATTGTTAAAAAAAAAAACAAAAAAACACAACACATATGGGAAGGAGTAAAAAGTTCATAGTGCCAGTCTAATTTTGGATGGAGAAAGGATCATAGGTGTCTTCTTTCATATTGAGTAAGGTGTATGAATAGCTAACTGATAAAAAGTACAGTATTTTCATATGCTAATTCACAAAACAAGTCATAGAAACTTTAAGAAGATTGAAATTATACCAAGCATTTTTCTGGTCCCAATGGTATGAAACTAGAATCAATTACAAGAAGAAAACTGAAAAGCTCATAAATATGTGGAAATTAAGCAACATGCTACTGAAAAAAATGGGCCAAAGAATAAATAAATAAAAGTATATTGAGACAAATGAAATCAGAAGTACTACATATCAATACTTATAGGATGCAGCAGAAAATAGTCCTAAGAGGTAAGTTCATAACAGTAAATTTCTACATTAAGAAAACAACTGTGGCGGATTCATTTTGATATTTGGCAAAACCAATACAATATTGTAAAGTTTAAAAAAAAAAAAGAAAGAAAGAAAACAAAAGAGCTCAAATAAACTACCTAACTTTATAACTCAAGAAACTAGAAAAAGAACAAATGAAACTCCAAATTAATAAAAGGAAGGAAGAAAATATCGAAGATTAGAGCAGAAATAAATTGGACAAGAGGCAAAAAAGACAATAGAAAGGACGCATTAAACTAAGAGCTTGGTTTTTTGAAAAGATAAACATTACAACTGATATCACAGAGATACAAAGGATCTTAAGAGACCGTCACGAACAATTATTGGTCAACAAACTGGGCCATCTGGAAGACATGAGTGAATTTCTAGAAACATATAATCTACCAAGACTGAGTCATGAAGAAACAGAAAATATGTATAGACCATTTATTAGTAAGGAGTTTGAATCAGTGATCAAAAACCCCTGAACAGCAAAAAAAGCCCCACACCAGATTACTTCACTAGTGGAGTCTACAAACAATTAAAGGAGAATCAACACCATCCCTAAAATTCTTCTAAAAATATAGAATAGTAGGGAACATGTCAAAATTCATTTTAGAAGGCCAGCATTACCATGATATCAAAGACAGCCAAAGATTCTATTTGAAAATAAAATTACAGGCAAATATCCCTTTTGAACATGGATGCAAAAATCATCATTAACATATTAACAAAATGACTTCAACAATACATTAAAAGGATCATATACCATGATAATAGGGGAATTTATTCTAGAGGTGCAAGGACGGTTTGACATTCACAAATCAATTAATATAATAAACCACGTTAACAAAATAAATGATAAAAAAATCATATGATCACCTCAATAGATGCAAAAAACAATTTGACAAAGTTCAATATCATTTAATGAAAAAAACTCTCAACAAAATGAGAATAGAGGGAATAAAAGTTCAATAGAATAAAGGCCATTTAGGACAAGCCTGCAACTAACTTCATACTGAATGGTGAGAAACTGAAAGCTTTTCCTCTAAGATGAGGAACAAGAGGATGCTCATTCTCACGACTTTTATTCAAGATAGTTCTGGAAGTCACAGCCAGAGGAATTAGGCAAGAAAAAAAGCCATCTAAATCAAAAACAAAGATGCAAAACTGTTTCTATTTGCAGATGACATGATATTATGTACACTAAACACTGAAGAGTACAAAAAAAAAAAAAAAGAAAACACCCTGTTAGAACTATTAAACAAATTCAGTAAAGTTTCTGGATACAAAATCACTATACAAAAAAATAGTTATGTTTCTATACACTAATAGCAAGCTATCATAAAGAGAATATTCTTTAAATCCCATTTACAACCATATCAAAAAGAATAAAATACCAAGGAACAAATTTAAACAAGAGTGAAAGACATGTACACTGAAAACTATAAAATAGTAATGAAAGGTACTGAAGAAGATACAAATAAGTGAAGAGATATTCCATGCTCATGGATTGGAAGAATGTAGTATCGTTAAAATGGTCATGCTACTCAAAGCAACCTAAAGATATTATGCAATCCTTCTCAAAATTATAATGGCTTGTTGTACAAAATACAACAAAAATTCATAAAATTGTATGGAACCACAAAAACTCTTGAATATCCAAAACAATCCTGACAAAAAATAAACCTTAAGACATAACACTTTTTGATTTCAAGCTATGTTACAAAACTCTAGGAATCAAAATAGTATGATACTGGCATAAAAAAAACACAGGCAGAGATGATGGAACAAAATGAAGAACCCGTAGATAAATTCATGCTTATATAGTCAACCAATATTCGACAAAGAATCCAAGAACTCTCAACTGAGAAAAGATAGTCTTCAATTAATGTTGAATGGAAAACTGGACAACCACATGCAAAAGAATGAAACTGGACTCTGATTTTATAGCATACAAAAAGTCAACTCAAAATGGATTAAAGATTTAAATATACCTGAAATGATAAACCTCATAGAAGAAAGTAGGGGGTAACCTCCTCAGCATTCATCTTGACAATAATCGTTTATATTTGATACTAAAACCAAAGACACAAAAGCAAAAATAAACAAGTGATAATATATCATACTAAAAATCTTATGCATAGCAAAGGAAACCACCAACAAAATGAAAAGGCAGCCTACTGAATGGGAGAAATATTTGTAAATTGCATGTCTTATAAAGGCTTAAAATCTAAATGTATAAAAATTCATTCAACTCAGTAGCACATAAAACAAACCATATGATTAAAACATGGGCAGAGGAACTAAATAGACATTCATCCAACGAAGATATCCAAATTGTCAGCAGGTACATGAAAACACACTCAACATCACTAAGCCTCAGAAATGAAAATCAAAACTGCAATGAGATATCACCTCACATCTATAAGAATGGCAATTATCAAAAAGACAAGAGATAACAAATGCTAGTGAGGATGTGGAGAAAAGGGAACCTTTCTACATTGTTGATGGGAATGTAAATTGGTGAGTCCACTATGGAAAACAGCATGGACTTACCTCAAAAAATTAAAAATGAATTACCATAGGATCCAGCAAATCCACAAAGATACAAAACCACTAATTCTGTACACTCTCACTTACTGCAGCATGATTTACAATAAAGAAGACATGGAAAACTTAATCCATTAACTGATGAATGAATAAAGAAGATGTAGTATATATGTATATATACATATGTACATAGTCAGTGATAAACAAGTGTTGTATTTTGCAACACAATGGATAGACTTTGAGGTGATTATGCTAAGTGAAGTAACCAGACAGAGTAAGACAAATAATGTATCGCCTCACATATATGTGAAATTAAAAAACAAAACAAAACATAGAAACAGAACAGATTGAGTTGCCAGATGCAGGAGGTGAGAATGAGGGTAAGAGAATTGGGTAAAGGTGGTCAAAAGATACAACTTTCTGGTTATAAGATAAATAAGCCCTGGGATTTATAGCATGGTTATTATAATTCACAAGACTGTATTATATATTTGAAATTTGCTAAGTTTATCTTTAAAATGTTCATCACCAGAAAAAATGCAACTTATTTGAGGTGATAAATGTTAATAACTTACTGTGGTAATCATTTCACAATATATGCATATATCAAATCAGTGGGTTGTGCATCTAAAACTAATATGAAGGTGTGTGTCTATTATATCTCAATAAAACTGGGAATAAAAAGGAAATTCCAGGAAACAGTATCCTGTATCTGTTAGTATGTAGCTCAATAAACTTGAGCCTGTTGTTTAGTCTCTCAAAAAAAATAAATAAAACATTTAAATATACCATTCAAATAATAGTATGGCACACACCCCAAACCAGGCAACCTTCCTTAATTTTAAAAGTGAGAAAACATTTTGTGATTGGAGTTTTTTCTATCTGTAGAATGATAATCACAGGAAAACTTTAAAGAGTAGGCATGTTGCATTGATTTAAAAGTGTCTTGAAAGATAAAAATCTTTTTTTAAAAAAAATTGTTACTATTTAGATCCTCTAATAGGAAAAGAAGTTTCCAGGTATCATTTAACATGAGATTGGTGAATTTTGTCAAAAATTATAAAATCACAAATGAACCTAAACATACTCCATAATTTATTTGAATACCCAAACAGCTTTGATCAGATCTTTTCTGAGTTTTTTTTACATTTCTTTTAAATGACATATGGCAAGATTCAGCACGTTATCATACCACCACAATCCATGTGAAAGATTGAGTGGTATTAACTTTGTACAAAGATAAGTAATTAGATAATTAGATATGTGGTTCTTGTTTATGCAGATTCTGTCACAGAAGGGAAGCAATACTGTACAATGAACAATGTATATACTAATATATGTTGAATAGGGGCCTCTGGGTTAATATGGATCTGGATTCCTGAAAGAGCTCTACCTCTGTGTAAAATTCCATCAGTGATTAGACTCTCTGACTTTTAGTTTCTTTATGTGTAATATATTGACGTGAGAGTTGGACCATAAAGAAGTCTGAGCACCAAAGAATTGATGCTTTCAAACTGTGGTGCTGGAGAAGAATCTTGAGAGTCCCTTGGGCAGCAAGATCCAACCAGTGAATCCTAAAGGAAATAAATCCTAAATATTCATTGGAAGGACTGATGCTGAAGCTGAAACTCCAATACTTTGGCCATCTGATGCGAAGAGTCAACTCATTGGGAAAGACCTTGATGCTGGGAAAGATTGAGGGCCAGAGGAGAAGGGGCTGACAGAGGATGAGATGGTTGGATGGCATCACTGACTTAATGGACATGACTTTGAGCAGACTCTGGGAAGTAGTGAAAGACAGGGAAGCCTGGCATGCTGCACTCCAAGGGGTTACAAAGGTAGGACATGACTAAGCTACAGAAAAACAACAACATGTGTAATATGGGAATAATCACATTAAGTGAGACGGTACATACTTTTCATGGGGCTGGCCATGTTCTAAGTAATCAGTAATTGTGAACTACGAATGATATAGCTTTTACACATACTAAAGGTCTTTTTGTATTTTTTTTTTAATATTTACTCAAAAGAGTTGGAAATAGCTTCCATAAGAGTCCATATTTCTCTTATATGGAAAATTAATGTAAGATGTCAGTAATAAAAGAAACAACATAAAAATTCCCCTGTGTCATGTAACTATAGGGTATTTCTGGAAGAAAGCTGACCTACCTAATCAGCTATTACAAAACAGTTGACCTGTTAAGGCAGGGCCAGATAGGAGCTTGATTCAATACTCCCTACTTTGCTGCAAAATCAAATCTGATATGTCCTCAGTTCATGTTTTTTATTTTTTTCATAGTTTTCCAGGGCCCCTTTTTGTTCAATCCCCATTGCCCATGGAGGGGAGTAGGTGGGAATGTTCTGATTTCTACCACCATAGATTGGTTTTGCTTGTTCTGAGCTTTATATAAGTATATGTTTCATGCCCTTTAATGTTTGATTGGGTTCTTTCACTCAGCATACTAATTTTGAATTTCATCCCTGTTACTGTGTTTATTAGATTAAAACAAACAAACAAGCTACTTTTACTGTACATAAAAGTTTTAAGGATAGTTCAAAGAATTTCTGTAAAACCATTCACCCAAATTGCCAATTGTCAGTGTTTTACCACATTTGTTTTCTCTTTCTGAGCCACTTGAGTTGAGCTGCAGAAGTTATGCCTCTTTACCCCTAAATATTTCCATTATATTGCCTGAAGATATCAGAACATCAGTGCACTTAGCAAAGTCAGAAAATCCACATGAAGATAATACTAACATCTAATCTAGACACCTTATTGAAATTCTATCATATTTGCCAACATTTTCCTTTATAGGGAAAACATGATTTTTGGTTCAAGATCCAATCTAGGATCATGTATTGTGTTTACTTTTCAGGTCTCTTTGGGATTATTTAGTTAGGAACAGTTTCTTGGTCTGAATTTGTCTTTCATAGTCTTGATATTTTTGAAGAGCATTTTGTCCTTGAATTTGGGTTGTCTGATATTTCCTCATTATTAAATTCAGGCTATGCTTTATTTGGCAGAAATGTCATGGGGATGATGCTGTATCCTCAGTACCTCTTATCAAGAGGCTCATGATGTCATTTTGCTCCATTAGTTGTGACGCTTACATCAGATACCTGGCTAAGTTGGGGTCTGTCCATTTTTTCTTCTACAAAAGTATTAGCTTTCACTTTGTTATTAAGAAATATTTTGAAGAGGGTTAATTTACTTCATTAAAATAAAAATGCTGAGTCATCTTTCCTTCTACGGCTCCACCACAGTTTGTTAATTTATGTGCCTTGTTGATGGGAATGAAGTTGTTTTCAGGTTTGTGCTACTATGAATAAAACTGCTATGAACATTCTACAGCAGCTGTTTTTGTAGACCTGCATTTCTGTTCCTGTTGTGTAGATGCTAGGAGTGAAATTGCAGGGGTATCCAGTAGAGATAAGGGTAATTAAAAAACAAAACAAAAGAAAAACACAAAAAAACAGAAAGCTTTCCAAGATGGTAAAATTGTTCCCACTGTTCCAAATCTTGCCAATATTTGGCATAGACTTCTTTTTACAATTTGAGCCATTTGAGTGGGAGGCAAATGGCATCTCATTTTGATTTTTATTTTGATTTCCCTGATGACTAATACTGGACATAATTTAATGTGCTTATTGGCCATGCATATATCTTCTTTTGTGAAGTATCTTTTGAAAGTATATTTTGCCCACTTAATATAGTGAGTGAAAGTCGCTCAGTCATGTCTGACTCTTTGTGACCCCATCGACTATACCGTCCACAGAATTCTCCAAGCCAGAATACTGGAGTGGGTAGCCTTTGCCTTCTTCAAGGGATATTTCCAACCCAGGGATAGAACCCACGTCTCCCGCATTGCAGGCAGAGCAAACTCTTTATCAGCTGAGCCACAAGGGAAGCCCCACTTAATATAGGGCTTTATTTATTTATTATTGTTTTGTAGTAAATTTCTTTGCATATTCTAGATATGCTTCTTTCTTTTATTATTCTTTTTTTATGGATTATTTATTTATTCTGGACACCTGTCCTTTGCTATATGTATTTATGGCAAAAAATTTCTTCCAGCTTTGTGCTTGCCATTTCATTTCTTAAAATGGTATCTTTATATTTGTAAAAGTCCTGATTTTAATGAAATCCAATTTTCGTTAAAAATTATGGCTAATAGTTTATTCATACTAAGAATTTCTTTCCAAAACTCAAATTTGCAAAGATGTTTTTCAATGTCTTCTAAAGCTTTGTAGCTTTGGCATTAGCTTATCTCCTACCACAACTGCCATAAAATATGCTGCAGTCACACCAGACCGCCAATGGTCTTTAGGTGGCTTAGGTGTTTAATTCATTTGTTAGATTGGCACATGCTGCAACTTCCATTGTCTTGTAAACTCTTACTCATCTTTAAATCTGCTCTCTGTTCATGTTATTTTAACTTTCTTAAGATAGATTTACCTCTCTTTCTCTCCTTAGAACTTTGTAGGTCCATACGACCCTTATCAGATTGATATAAATAGTTGTGTCTTTGCCACTAGACAAGAAGGCTACTCACTGGTTAGCCTGCTTGTTACATTTACTAAATGGTTAGTTACATTTTAGATTTAAGTAGTTTATATATACCACATGCGGAGAAGGCAATGGCACCCCACTCCAGTACTCTCGCCTGGAAAATCCCATGGACGGAGGAGCCTGGTAGGCTGCAGTCCATGGGGTGGCAAAGAGTTGGACACAACTGAGCGACTTCACTTTCACTTTTCACTTTCATGCACTGGAGAAGGCAATGGAAACCCACTCCAGTGTTCTCGCCTGGAGAATCCCAGGGATGGGGGAGCCTGGTGGGCTGCCGTCTCTGGGGCCGCACAGAGTCGGACACGACTGAAGCGACTTAGCAGCAGCAGCAGCAGCAGCAGCAGCACGTACCACATGACAATCTTTGGTGTGGCATTTCATTAGTCATAATGAATTATTGTCTTAATGCAGTTAGTATATTGGTAAAATAATTATCAAAAACTCTGAGGAGCCTCTACCAAGTTTGAATTGTTGTGGTAGGAACTGATGACACAAAAATGATGAAAAAGGACAAACTAAAACATACTGCTATATTTTTATGGCATTTACAATTTAATGGGTGATTTGGCAGATAATAACAAGATAAAGTATTTATTATCTTAAGAGAGATATGGAGGAGGCAATTCTGAGGGTCCATAGAGAATATATCTAGAACAAGCTCAGGGAAGATGTGTTGGAGAGAACCGTGTACATAGAGCCGGGAGTATAACTTAGGGCTTGTAACTTAGACTTAATAAAGTCTAACCTAGATAGCATATTGAAAAGCAGAGACATTACTTTGCCAACAAAGGTCCATCTAGTCAAGGCTATGGTTTTTCCAATGGTCATGTATGGATGTGAGAGTTGGACTGTGAAGAAAGCTGAGCGCCAAAGAATTGATGCTTTTGAACTGTGGTGTTGGAGAAGGCTCTTGAGAGTTCCTTGGACTGCAAGGAGATCCAACCAGTCCATTCTAAAGGAGATCAGTCCTGTGTGTTCTTTGGAAGGGATGATGTTAAAGCTGAAATTCCAGTACTTTGGCCACCTCATGCAAAGAGTTGACTCATTGGAAAAGACTCTGATGCTGGGAGGGATTGGGGGCAGGAGGAGAAGGGGACAACAGAGGATGAGATGGCTGGATGGCATCACTGACTCGATGGACATGAGTTTGAGTGAACTCTGGGAGATGGTGATGGACAGGGAGGCCTGGCATGCTGCGATTCATGGGGTCACAAAGAGTCAGACACGACTGAGTGACTGAACTGAACTGAACTGAACAGGTTATCAATTTTTCAGAGTTCTCTGAAAAACCTGTTGGAGAAGACTCTTGAGAGGCCCTTGGGCTGCAAGGAGATCAAACCAGCCCATGCTAAAGGAAATCAGTCCTGAATATTTATTGGAAGGACTGGGGCTGAAGCTGAAACTCCAATACTTTGGGCACCTGATGCGAAGAACTGACTCATTGGAAAAGACCCTGATGCTGGGAAAGATTTCTAGAGTGCTTATGTTGGTTCTAGGGACTAGCTCCTGAGAACTCGTAAAAGAACCTTCTCCATGTCTCTATTATGATAATCAACATAATATATTTTAATTGTTTGCTGAGTCCCATTAAATTGTATATGCTTTAAAACATAAGCTGTGCATTGTTTTATCATTTATTACTTTTGTTGTTGTTTTTAAGAAATAAGTATTCTTTTTGTCCCATCTGGTGACCAAACTAAAAATGCATGGATTCCCTGGAGGTTGTACATAGTTAAGAATAAAAGAGACTGGATTTCAAAAGGCAAAATGTAAAGAACATGCCACATGAGGTGTCACTGATGTTGAAAGCCTGTGATTCAAACCAAGTGGATGAGGCAAAATTGGTTCTTTTTATTTGATTACAGCAAGAAGTAAAAAGGCAACTGAGCTAGGGAAAAAGAGAGAATCAGTAGAAAGAAAGAGATGGAAGTTGAAGAATGGAATTTTCTTGGTCCTGGTGTGTGAGGGGTGTATATCCGCAAAGTCTTCCCTTAACATGGGGGCCTCTAAGGACATAGCTGGATACTAAGGAGGCTATTCTGGTGTAAGGAAATGAAGTTTGGTGATGTTGGCTTGGCAGTGAAAACTGCCTACAGAAAAATGTAGCAATTTGGGAGTGTGGATAGTGCAGAATTTGGGGAGAGATGTAACATGGTGAGAGAGAGCAAAAACTATCCCCAGTTTCCGTGAGAAATGAGTTTGTCTGGAGAAGATTCATAGATTTCCAATAGGCCTAAGTTAGTCTGTGAAAGAATTTGGAAGGGTGAGTCATTTCTCTGCCACCAAATGGGGTTACTCCCATTAGAGACAGCCTAGAACGCCATCTGGAAATTTTTTTTCAACTGGAAAATTTCTTTAAAATTGGAGTATAATTGCTTTATAATGTTGTGTTAGTTTCTGCTGTACAGCTAAGTAAATCAGTCACCCATATTTATATTCTCTCCTCCTTGGATTTCCTTCCGATTTAGGTCACCATAGAACACTCAGTAGAGTTTCCTGTGCTCTACAGTTCATTTTTGTTAGTTATCTATTTTATACATAGTACTGTATATATGCCAATCCCAATCTCCCAACCCATCCTACAAACAATAAATGCTGGAGAGGGTATGGAGAAAAGGAAACCCTCTTTTAAGTGTGGGTTGCAGTGGTGAGAACACCAGATCCTAGCCACCAGACCAGTAGTCAGAGACAAAGGCTCTGGCCTTTGACTTTGCAGAAAATAGTTTCCACAAAGACAGAAAGTAGTGAAACAAGTAAAGTGTCTACTAAGAGGAAAAATGTATAGTACATGTGGATATGTACACATCGATGGGAATGAAACTGGTAGAGTCACTATGGAGAACAGTGTGGGGCTTTCTTAAAAAACTAAAAATAGAAATACCATATGACCCAGCAATCCCACTCCTGGGCATATATCCAGAGAAAATGATAATTCAAAAAGATACATGCACCCCAATGTTCATTGCAGCACTATTTACAATAACCAGGACATGCCTGTGTGTTCAGTAGCTAAGTAGTGCCTGACTCTTTGTGGCCCAATGGACTGTAACCTGCTAAGCTCCTCTGTCCATGGGATTTCCCAGACAAGAATACTGAAGTGGCTAACCAGTACAGGAACACAACCTCAATGCCCATCAACAGAAGAATGGATAAAGAAGATTTGGTACATACATACAAACAAATATTACTCAGCCATTAAAATGAATGAAATGTGACATTTGCAGAGATGTGGATGGACCTAGAGACTGTCTTAGAGATTGAAGTAAGTCAAAAAGAGAAAAACAAATATTTTATATTAATGTGTATGTGTGAATCTATGTAAATGGCACAGATGAACTTAATTCCATCTGGATTTTGAGGGAGGCAGTCATCCTTCCCTGAACTGGGGTTCAGCTGGGGATCTGCAGACGGAGAAGGCTTCAGATGCTGAGATTAGTTTTGGATGCTGTCCAGGCTGAAAGCTAGCTGGGATACCGCTCATCCTGAGGCAGGAGGCAGATGGGCACCCCAGGGTAAAGCAATTGAAGATTCATTCCCTATTGACCAAATCTCTAAGACAAGAATAGTAGGACGATTAAGGGAGAAGGCTGGGCCCTGCCCAGATCACATATCTCTCACTCCTGATGTCAGGAGACCTCCTCGACCACATGTGCATAGAAAAGCTCCTTGTAGACCAATGAGGTGAGCAATGTCAAGGGCAAGGAATGTCCTACCTAGATGCCTTTTTGGTAAAATCCATCTTGGATAAGAGATGCATGCACATACATGGGAGGATCCGGAGATATACTAAACGTGGACTGTGAACCAGCAAACTCAAAATGATTGGCCAAAGGAAACCCAGAAGAAATAACCCATAAAAATAATTCGAACTGCCGTGAGGGTGCGACTCAGTGACTCTCTTTCCCTGAATCTGCCCATATGCCTATCCACACATACTGTACTTTTTTCCTCTTAATAAGTTATTTACTTGATCCACTACTTTGTCTTTGTGGAAATTCTTTTCTACAAAGCCAAACACCAGAGTCTTTGTCACTGATGACTGGTTTAGTGGCTAGGATCTGGTACTTTCACTGCCGCCACCCAGCCTCAATCTCTGGTTGGGAATCCAAGCTCTGCTCCAAGCAGGTGCAGACTGAAGCCACCTGAGATCAACCCCAGATACTGACTAAAGTTCAATAGCTAGCTGCTGCTGCTAAGTCACTTCAGTCGCGTCTGACTCTGTGCGATCCCATAGACGGCAGCCCACCAGGCCTG
>NW_011495024.1:5765667-5773720 GCF_000754665.1 Bison bison bison | reverse complement strand
TTCTCCAGTGCATGAAAGTGAAAAGTGAAAGTGAAGTTGCTCAGTCGTGTCTGACTCTTCATGACCCCAAGGACTGCAGCCTACCAGGCTCCTCCATCCATGGGATTTTCCAGGCAAGAGTGCTGGGGTGGGGTGCCATTGCCTTCTCTGTCAACAGCAAGAGCAGAAGACAAAAGAACTTCACAGACTGGAGATGCAATGCCACTCCTTGAGGGAGGATAGTTATCTAAGACAATTTCCCCTCTTCTACCTGCAGCTGTGGTGGAAAGGGGCACACAGACCTATAAAAAGAGAAGTGAGAAGCAGGGCTGAAGACCTTAAGACAGGGGGAAGTAAGGCGTTGAAGATAGTGATAGAAATAATAATGCTTGAATTTGACTGAATATTTACCCAAACAAAGCATAAATTTAAAAGAGAAAAGAATAACTGGAAATGTCATGATTTTGTTAACCTTTGGCCACTGAGAAAGAATGGGGTCTTGAGAAAGGAAACCCAGTTCATATCAAAACAAAGATAGTTTTTTTTTTTTTTTTTTAATCATCCTGCAAACATTTGGTTTTGCTGTCCAATTTTTACCTGTGAACAATTGCAGTGAAGGAGTATTTTGATATTTAGGGCACTTTCCCATGGAATAAAAATGCTTTCACTCTGGGGGTTTGCAACATAAATGGTGCTCAACTAATATTATATTCATACTTTATTACATTATTTTAACATGACAGTAACTGAAATGGGTAAGGATAGAATTAGTATTTCTCAGTCTGAAGAAACAGCCTCAGAAAAGTTGTGACTTCGGATATACAGGCCAGTGATCAATCTGCTGCCCCAAACTGCCTAGTCAGAATCAGTGACAGTTACTCCTGGATTGAGAATTCTCAAGGCTTGGTACAGAGACAGAATCAATTGCATCAGAATCAATTGGAATATTTGTTAAAAATGTATATTTGTTGGGGGTGGGAGGGAGGTTGAAGAGGGAAGGGGTATATATATATATATGTATATATATATACTTATAGCTGATTCACATTGTTATACAGAAGAAAGTATCACACTGTAAAGCAATTATGCTTCAATTAAAAACAATTTTTTTTAAATGTAGATTTTTGCTCTCGGATCTGATCTACTGCATCAAAATACATGTGAGTTAATGGCATCTTAATCAGGTTACCCAGATTATTTACTGCTCTCCCAAATGTGAAAATGACCATAGACCAACAGCATTGCTTCTTTTACTGAGATATCATTTTGAAATGGCCTTGGGGTTTAGTTTTGAATAGGGCTGCAAAGGTACCAAATTCTGTTTTTGAACTTTGTAACTGAAGGCAAAAGAGAAGGGGACAGCAGACAATGAGATGGTTAGATAGCATCACAGACTCAACAGACCTGAATAATTTGAGCAAACTCTGGGAGACAGTGAAGGACAGGGAGCCTGGCATGCTACTGTCTGTCTGTGGGGTAACAGAGTCAGACAGGGCTCAGTGACTGAACAACAACAGCAATTAAGGATGCATTTAGAAATCCTTTCCACTTACCTCAAAAGAAAAGCATATTAAAAAAAAATCATAGATCTCCACTGTGAGAGGTTGTGATTAAATTATTCATATTCTAAACTGCTATAGCTGACAACTTTGATCCCTGCAGACAGAAGTCATTGTAAAGCAGAATGTGCAAATGACTTTTCCTCTTACTAGTGAGATAACTAGCTTTCTTCTTTGTTATTCTTAGCTTCCTTTCCTATTTAGCTTCAGACCTTGAAGCCATCATCTGGCAAGAAATTTTACTGTACTTTCTTCATTTACTGCTTCTAGGAACCCTTGCAGTTTATTCAGGTATATGAGTGCCTGGCTGACACAAGCCCTATTTTGTTTCTGGTTTTGTGCATGTCTTTCGTTTGAAAATGAAAACTATAAGCATCTTAAGAAACTAAAAGAACGGGGAGGATTATGATATATGAGCCCATGTGTATTTATTAAAAAGCACACAAGGATGTCCCAGACCTGTGCAGCTGCAGGCTATGCAGCTGGGCTTTTAGAATGAACTGGAACTAGGCTCTGGATGCTCTGAGAAACTGACTTTCTCAGGCTCTTCATTTATTTTTGCTTTTTGGAGGTGCATTGTCTCTACCTTTTTTTCTCTTTGGACATTAATTTCACTCTATTTTATGGACTTTATCTCTTCGAAAAGCTTGTGAATTTCCTCTGCTACATATTCTATAAAAATGCAGAGGCATTCTGAATCCAAATTCCCAGAGAGAGATTCTGATCAGCCCAGTTTGAGTCAGAAGAATATCTCTATCTACTCAGCGATGGCAATGGGGTAGGAACCTATTGCCAGCAAGGTACCAGGTACTCATCCCCATGAAGTCCGACAGGCTGCTGAGAAATGGGATCATTCTGGGCTGTCAGATCCAAAGCAGTTTGGTTGTCTCTTTGCTTGTTTGGCTTTAGTTAAATTATTCTGAAATGTGCATTAACTGAGTCCAATGTGAGTCAGGGCCTGACACCCTCCTCAGGTGTTGGGGAAGAGATGTTCCTTTACACTAGTGTCTGGCATGGGAAGATATGGGCATGCACGTACCAGCAGCTATGCTGGGACGACAATGTGCTTGAGAATAAAACTGACACATAGACAAGAACGAAGCTGAAAATCAGACCAGGGCCTGATAATACTTGCTTTGTTCCTAAATTTTCAGTTATGTGATCTGATATACTTTTCTCTAAGTTAATTCGGACTGGGTTTTTTCTCACCTAGCATGGCTTCTTTATGATTTTAAAATTCAACATCTTATGTTTAAAATTCAACCATTCTGCCATTGGTTTAACCCTATTCTGAATTAAGTTTACTTTGCTTTCCTTCTACACTTTGTTCCTTCTTCCCAGAGAAAGAAAGTATATGAAAATGTTCTTCTTTAATGATAACAATTATAGCAACAGTAATACATTATTACACATCATTATTTTTACATTTTGACTTATCCTATTCTCAGCATTAGATTTTTCTTTAACAATGATATTTATTTAGTTATTATTATTTTTTAAAATTTAAATCTCATTATCTACTGAATAACAAACTGCCACTTTTGTTTGACAATTGAGTCTTGGTTCATCTTTGAACCTTCTATTATTACAGTTTTTTTCTATGGTTTCAGCAAAGTAGGTAGCTTCCTAGTGAGTAACTGCATCCTGGATTTTCTTCACTTTGGTCACATTCATTGTTTTAGATTCCCAAACTTCAATCTCATATGTGGAATTCCTAAACATCCTCTCCCTCAAATATCATCTCCTCTGGAAGTGTTCTTCAGATTCCTTATTTAGAAGTTGTATTTCCTACACGCACCCTGATGTTCACAGCAGTACTATAGCATATAGATATGGAAGCAACCTAAGGGTCCATCAACAGATGAATGGATAAAGAAGTGTTGTACACATAATGGAACATTACTCAGCCATAAACAAGAATAAAATAATGTCATTTACAGCAACACAGATGGATGTAGAGACTATCTAAGTGAAGTAAATCAAAGATAAATATTAATGATATCACTTATATCTCTTATATGTGGATATAAGTGGATATTAATGATATCATTTATATGTGGAATCTGAAATAATACACACAAGTTTATTTGCAAAACGGAAACCAACTCACAGATATAGAAAACAAATCTACGGTTAGCAAAGGGAAAAGGGGGGGGTGATATATTAAGAGTATGGGATTAACAGATACATACTACTATATATAAAACAGATAAGTAACAAGGTCTTAATGTATAGCACAAGGAGATATATTTAATATCTTGCAATGATCTATAATGGAAAACAATCTGAAAAAAAATACATGCATATATGATTGAATCACTTTGCTGTACACCTGAAACTAATACAGTGTTGTAAATCAACTAAACTACAATAAAAAACAGAAGTTATCTTTCCTCTTCTGTGCTCAGATTGTATATTATTTTGGGGTTTGGAAGCAAAGAGTTTATATCTAAAATTTATATTTCCATACATTGTTACATTGTTAGTAGTTGATATGTTCATTGAAATTTGGGATATGTTATGTCCTTTGTATGACTTCCTAGGTGACTCAGTGGTAAAGAATCTGCCTGCCAAGCAGGAGACATGAGTTTGACCCCTTGGTCAGAAAGATCTACTGGAGAAGGAGCTGGCAACCCACTCCAGGGTCTTGCTTGGGAAATTCCATTGACAGAGGAGTCGGAGGGCTAGTGCATGGGGTCACAAAGAACTGGACGTGACTTAGCGACTAAACCACCACCACCTTGTCTTTTGCATAGCCCAGTGTACTAAGTCAGTGCCTTGCACAGAAGAGATACTAAGTAAATGTTTAAAGATGGACAACAAAGGAAAAGATTACACATAAAACACAAAAAATGTACCATCCATGGGAGTTCTAAGATATAAAATTCAGCTTTAAGTTTACTTTTGTCAGACTATTTCATAATATTTTTCAATGAAAAACTTAAGGTAATTTTCATATAGTTGCAGAAATTCAGTAGGTAATCAATGCATGTTGAGAATCAGTTTATATGATAGTCTGTAGCCCTGGGGACACCCTATCAAGTAGAAAACTGCTGTGTTGAGTAGTCCATAAGTATGTATACCAGCTGTATTTCAAAGTTAAGTAGTCTGTTTTATAAAAGGAATTATTCAAATATGTGGAAAAGCTTTTCCTTGTAGAAATCAGTAACTAAAAAAAGACTATCCTCAAAAACATCCTTTTTGCTTCTCTAGGGGAAACAAAAAGATAACTTAAAATAAATAAAATGTCATCCAACTTCCCATCTAACATACATAGCAGTTAAAAGAAAAAAAAAACAAAAATGAAGAATAAACATGTATCTAACGAAAGCCAAATTGAACCAAATGCAAAGGGGAAGGCCTTCTAATAAGAATGTTTATTAGAATGGTCTCCTAATAAAAATGTTAACAAGCCATTTGGTATATCAAAAATTCTAGGGGCCAACAAAGCGCCAACTGCAGAGTATGACTACAGAAGAAATGAGAGGAAATGTAGAAAGACATATGTATGTGCATGCTCACACATACACACACAGATTTTTAAAGAGAGCCACTAAAAACTGCCAATTTGTTGGCATCTAATTGAGTGCAATTGCTCTCGTGATATTGGTAACTTAACCACCAAGTACCTCCTTTAGACCATTTGACTTCTTTCCTGGGATCAGTCATCCTGAAGGTTTTCCACTCCTTGAACAGAAAGGAGGAAAATGATCAAGGCAGACATCTGAGCAAACACATGCTGTTTATATACAGCGTGTGTTTTCTAGATCCTGTACCTGATTTGGTATATCAATTATTTGTACCCTTCTGCCTCCTCTTACGCAAACTCAAAGCTGTGCCATGCCTTGCTGATTTACTCTGATAAGCTCTCAATGCCTGCCTCTAAGAGCAGCTTGCATGCCCTTGAGTAATTCACTCACAGAGTATCCATATCTGACCTGGAGTGCATTAACTGAGAATAGTAAATTACAAAAGTGAGTCTTCAAATATGAATATGTGTTCTAAAATAAAATTAACTAACATTAGTAATTTAGACCAATCAATTAAAGAGGAAGAAGCAGGTCTACATTATATGGAGTAATTTGGCATAGTTCCATGTATTCTATAATTTATTAATATACCTAAATATTGTCAGAAATGATTCTTCCCAATCAAAACAGAAACTCAAGTAATTCCAAACTGCTCTCTTAACCACATTTTCGGATTTTCTTTCATAGAATCATTCTTTCACAAAAGCAGACCTGTTGCCAACAGGGAGATTCACTTGATACATGAAAAGTAAGAGAAAAGATTGTGGCAACATTATAAATAATAGTTACCACCACTGATAATACACAAAGTGTATTATTGATTTAATGATAATAATGAGACCACCTAATGCAAAGAGCCAACTCACTGGAAAAGACCCTGATGCCAGGAAAGATTGAAAGCAGGAGGAAAACAGGGTGACAGAGGATGAGATGGTTGGATGGCATCATTGACTCAATGGACATGAGTTTGAATAAACTCCAGGAGATAGTGAAGGACAGGGAAGCCTGACATGTTGCAGTCCATAGGGTCACAAAGAGTTGGACTCGACTGAGTGACTGAATAACAACAACGAAAATGAGTTGAAATTTTTTTTTTAATTGAAGAATAATTGCTTTACAAAATTTTGTTGTTTTCTGTCAAACCTCAACATGAATCAGCCATAGGTGTACATATATCCCCTTCCTTTTGAACTTCCCTCCCATCTGCCTCCCCAGCCCACCCCTTTAGGTAAATACAGAACCACTGTTTGAGTTTCTTAGCTATATAGCAAATTCCCATTGGCTATCTATTTTACATATGGTAATGTAAGTTTCCAGGTTACTCTTTCCATACATCTCACCCTTTCCTCCCATCTTCCCTGGTCCGCAAGTCTATTCTCTTTGTCTGTTTCTCCATTGTGGCCCTGTAAGTAAATTCTTCAGTACTATTTTTCTAGATTCTGTATATATGCATTAGAATACTATATTTATCTTACACTTTCTGACTTACTTCACTCTGTATAATAGTTTCTAGGTTCATACACTTCATAAATTAATTAATTAGAACTGACTCAAATGTGTTCCTTTTTATGGCTGAGTAATATTCTGTTGTGTATACGTACCACAACTTCATTATCCTTTCATCTGTTGATGGACATCTAGGTTGCTTTCATGTTCTGGCTATTGTAAATAATACTGCAATGAACAATGGGATACATGTGTCTTTTTCAATTTTGGCTTCCTTAGGCTATATGCCTAGGAGTGGGATTGCTGGGTACTATGGTGGTTTTATTCCTAGTTTTTTAGGGACTCTCCATACCATCTTCTATAGTGGCTGTATCAATTTACATTCCCACCAACAGTGCAAGAGTGTTCCCTTTTCTCCACACCCTTTCCAGCATTTATTGTTTGTAGACTTTTTGATGATGGCCATTCTGACTGGTGTGAGGTGATATCTCATTGTGGTTTTGACTTGCATTTTGCTGATAATGAGTGATGTTAAGCATCTTTTCATGTGTTTGTTAGCCATCTGTATGTCTTCTTTGGATAAATGTCTGTTTAGGTATTTTTCCCACTTTTTGATTGGATTGTTTGTTTTTCTGGTACTGAGTTGTATGAGCTGTTTATATATTTTGGAAATTAATTCTTTGTCAGTTTTTTCCTTTGCTATTATTTTTTCCCATTCTGAGGGTTGTCTTTTCACCTTGCCTATAATTTCCTTTGCTGTGTAAAAATTTTTAAGTTTAATCAGGTCCCACTTATTTACTTTTGTTTTTATTTCTGTTACTCTAGGAGGTGGAACATAGAGGATCTTGCTTTGATTTATATCATCGAGTGTTCTGCCTATGTTTTCCTCTAAGAGTTTTATAGCTTCTGGTCTTCCATTTAGGTCTTTAATCCGTCTTGAGTTTATCTTTGTGTATGATGTTAGGAAGTGTTCTAATTTCATTCATTTACATGTAGCTGTCCAGTTTTCCCAGCACCATTTATTGAAGAAGCTGTCTTTGTCCCATTGTATATTCTTGCCTCCTTTGTCAAAAATAAGGTACCCATAGGTACATGGGTTTATTTCTGGGCTTTCTATCTTGTTCCATTGGTCTATGTTTCTGTTTTTTGTGCCAGTACCATACTGTCTTGATGACTGTAGCTTTGTAGTATAATCTGAAATCAGGAAGGTTGATTCTTCCAACTCCATTCTTCTTTCTGAAGATTGCCTTGGCTGTTAGGGGTCTTTTATGTCTCCATATGAATTGTGAATTTTTTGTTCTAGTTCTGTGAAAAATGTCATTGGTAATTTGATAGGGATCACATTTAATCTTTAGATTGCATTTGGTAGTATAGTAATTTTCACAATATTGATTCTTCCCACCCAGGAAGAAATCTAGGTAGGAAGAACATGGAATATCTCTGCATCTGTTTATGTTGTCTTTGATTTCTTTCATTAGTGTCTTATAATTTTCTGTGTAGAGTTCTTTTGTCTCCTTAGGTAAGTTTATTCCTAGATAT
>NW_011495024.1:5763958-5764256 GCF_000754665.1 Bison bison bison | reverse complement strand
CCCTCTTCCAACAACACAAGAGAAGACTTTATATATGGACATCACCAGATGGTCAACACCAAAATCAGATCGATTATATTCTTTGCAGCCAAAGATGGAGAAGCTCTATACAGACAACAAAAACAAGACCAGGAGCTGACTGTGGCTCAGATCATGAACTCCTTATTGCCAAATTGAGACTTAAATTGAATAAAGTAGGGAAAACCTCTAGACCATTCAGGTATGACCTAAATCTAATCCCTTATGATTATACAGTGGAAGTGAGAAATAGATTTAAGGGACTAGATCTGATAGAGTG
>NW_011495024.1:5762047-5763858 GCF_000754665.1 Bison bison bison | reverse complement strand
TGTCCTGAAGATATCAATGAGATCCATCTCATCTAATGTATCATTTAAGACTTGTGTTTCCTTATTAATTTTGTTTTGATGATCTGTCCATTGGTATGAGTTAGGTGTTAAAGTGTCCTACTATTACTGTGTTACTGTCAGTTTCTCCTTTATGTCTGTTAGTGTTTCTCTTATGTATTGAGGTGCTCCTATGTTGGGTGCATAGATATTTACGACTGTTTTGTCTCTCTCTTGGATTGATCCCTTGATTATTATGTAGCGTCCTTCCTTATCTCTTGTAATTCTTCTTTATTTTAAGGTCTATTTTGTCTGATATGAGTATTGCTACTCCAGCTTCCTTTTGCTTCCCATTTGCAGGGAATATGTTTTTCCATCCTTTTACTTTCAGTCTATATGTGTGTTTAGGTCTGAAGTGGGTTTCTTCCAGACAGCATATATATGGGTCTTGTTTTGTATCCATTCAGCCAGTCTGTGTCTTTTGGTTGGAGCATTTAATCCATTTACATTTAAAATAATTATTGCTATATATGTTCCTATTGTCACTTTCTTAATTGTTTTGGGTTGATTTTGTAGATCTTTTTCTTTCTCTTGTATTTCTTCACTATATAAGTCCCTTTAACATTTATTGTAAAGCTGAATTGGTGGTACTGAATTCTCCTAACTTTTGCTTGTCTGAAAAGCTTTTTATTTCTCCATCAATTTTGAATGAGATCCTTGAAAGGTACAGTAATCTTGGTTGTAGATTTTTCCCTTTCAGTACTTTAAATATATCCTGCCATTCCCTTTTGGTCTGCAGAGTTTCTGCTTAAAAGATCAGCTGTTAAACATATTGGGTTTCCCTTGTATGTTACTTACTGCTTTTCCCTTGCTGGTTTTAATATTCTTGATTTGTGCTTAGTCTTTGTTAATTTGATTAGTATGTGTCTTGGCATGTTTCTCCTTGGGTTTATCCTGTATGGGACTCCTTGGGCCTCTTGGACTTGATTGACTATTTCCTTTTCCATGTTCGGGAAATTTTCAACTATAATCTCTTCAAAAATTTTCTCATACCCTTTCTTTTTCTCTTTTTCTTCTGGGATCCCTATAATTCGAATGTTGGTGTGTTTGATATTGTCCCAGAGGTCTCTGAGTCTGTCCTCAGTTCTTTTCATTCTTTTTACTTTATTCTCTTCTTCAGAAGTTATTTCCATCATTTTATCTTCCGGCTCACTGATTCATTCTTCTGCTATTGATTCTTTCCAGAGTATTTTTAATTTCGGTAATTGTGTTGATTGTCTCTGTATTCTTATTCTTTAATTCTTCTAGGTCTTTGTTAATTGCTTCTTGAATTTTCTCCATTTTGTTTTCAAGGTTTTTGATCATCTTTACTATCACTATTCTGAATTCTTTTTCAGGTAGTTTGCCTATTTCCTCTTCATTTATTGGACTTCTGCGTTTCTAATGTGTCCCTTCACAGCTGAGTGAGGTGGTAATCCCATCTGCTGATGATTGGGTTTGTATTTTTGTTATGTTTGTTCTTTAGATGAGGTGTCCCACACAGGGTGCTACTGGTGGTTGGGTGATTCCAGGTCTTGTATTCAAGTGGTTTCCTTAGTGAGAGTTCTCACTATTTGATACTCCTTGGTCATAGCAAACACCCTCTTCCAACAACACAAGAGAAGACTTTATATATGGACATCACCAGATGGTCAACACCAAAATCAGATCGATTATATTCTTTGCAGCCAAAGATGGAGAAGCTCTATACAGACAACAAAAACAAGACCAGGAGCTGACTGTGGCTCAGATCATGAACTCCTTATTGCCAAATT
>NW_011495024.1:5760905-5761947 GCF_000754665.1 Bison bison bison | reverse complement strand
TATGGACCTAAGAGAAGCAGAAGAGATTAAGAAGAAGTGGCAAGAATACACAGAAGAACTGTACAAAAAAGATCTTCATGACCCAGATAATCACGATGGTGTGATCACTCATCTAGAGCCAGACATCCTGGAATGTGAAGTCAAGTGGGCCTTAGGAAGCATCACTACGAACAAAGCTAGTGGAGGTGATGGAATTCCAGTTGAGCTATTCCAAATCCTGAAAGATGATGCTGTGAAAGTGCTGCACTCAATATGCCAGCAAATTTGGAAAACTCAGCAGTGGCCACAGGACTGGAAAAGGTCAGTTTTCATTCCAATCCCAAAGAAAGGCAATGCCAAAGAATGCTCAAACTACCACACAATTGCACTCATCTCACACGCTAGTAAAGTAATGCTCAAAATTCTCCAAGCCAGGCTTTAGCAATATGTGAACCGTGCACTTCCAGATGTTCAAGCTGGTTTTAGAAAAGGCAGAGGAACCAGAGATCAAATTGCCAACATCTGCTGGATCATGGGAAAAGCAAGAGAGTTCCAGAAAAACATCTATTTCTGCTTTATTGACTATGCCAAAGCCTTTGACTGTATGGATCACAATAAACTGTGGAAAATTCTGAAAGAGATGGGAATACCAGACCACCTGATCTGCCTCTTGAGAAATTTGTATGCAGGTCAGGAAGCAACAGTTAGAACTGTACATGGAACAACAGACTAGTTCCAAATAGGAAAAGGAGTATGTCAAGGCTATATATTGTCACCCGTTTATTTAACTTATATGCAGAGTACAAAATGAGAAACGCTGGACTGGAAGAAACACAAGCTGAAATAACCCTGTGTACGAGACAGCAAAAGAGACACTGATGTATAGAACAGTCTTATGGACTCTGTGGGAGAGGGAGAGGGTGGGAAGATTTGGGAGAATGGCATTGAAACATGTAAAATGTCATGTATGAAACGAGATGCCAGTCTAGGTTTGATGCACGATACTGGATACTTGGGGCTAGTGCACTGGGACGACTCAGAGGGATGGTATGGGGAGGGGGGA
>NW_011495024.1:5760361-5760805 GCF_000754665.1 Bison bison bison | reverse complement strand
TCTAAAGAATAGCGAGAAGAGATAAGAAAGCCTTCCTCAGGGATCAATGCAAAGAAATAGAGGGAAACAACAGAATGGGAAAGACTAGAGAACTCTTCAAGAAAATTAGAGATACCAAGGGAACATTTCATGCACAGATGGGCTAGATAAAGGACAGAAATGGTATGGACCTAAGAGAAGCAGAAGAGATTAAGAAGAAGTGGCAAGAATACACAGAAGAACTGTACAAAAAGATCTTCATGACCCAGATAATCACGATGGTGTGATCACTCATCTAGAGCCAGACATCCTGGAATGTGAAGTCAAGTGGGCCTTAGGAAGCATCACTACGAACAAAGCTAGTGGAGGTGATGGAATTCCAGTTGAGCTATTCCAAATCCTGAAAGATGATGCTGTGAAAGTGCTGCACTCAATATGCCAGCAAATTTGGAAAACTCAGCAGTG
>NW_011495024.1:5752972-5760261 GCF_000754665.1 Bison bison bison | reverse complement strand
GATGACACCACCCTTATGGCAGAAAGTGAAGAGGAACTAAAAAACCTCTTGATGAAAGTGAAAGTGGAGAGTGAAAAGTTGGCTTAAAGCCCAACATTCAGAAAACGAAGATCATGGCATCTGGTTCTATCACTTCATGGGAAATAGATGGGGAAACAGTGGAAACAGTGTCAGACTTTATTTTTTTGGGCTCCAAAGTCACTGCAGATGGTAATTGCAGCCATGAAATTAAAAGACACTTACTCCTTGGAAGGAAAGTTATGACCAACCTAGATAGCATATTCAAAAGCAGAGACATTACTCTGCCAACAAAGGTCCGTCTAGTCAAGGCTGTGGTTTTTCCGTTGGTCATGTATGGATGTGAGCGTTGGACTGTGAAGAAGGCTGAGCGCTGAAAAATTGATGCTTTTGAACTGTGGTGTTAGAGAAGACTCTTGAGAGTCCCGTGGACTGCAAGGAGATCCAACCAGTCCATTCTGAAGGAGATCAGCCTTGGGATTTCTTTGGAAGGAATGATGCTAAAGCTGAAACTCCAGTACTTTGGCCACCTCATGTGAAGAGTTGACTCATTGGAAAAGACTCTGATGCTGGGAAGGATTGGGGGCAGGAGGAGAAGGGGACAACAGAGGATGAGATGGTTGGGTGTCATCACTAACTCGATGGATGTGAGTCTGGGTGAACTCTGGGAGATGGTGATGGACAGGGAGACCTGGCGTGCTGTGCTTCATGGGGTCTCAAAGAGTCAGACACGACTGAGCGACTGAACTGAACTGAACTGAGGGTTAGTTCTCTGGTAGTCTAGGGTCTTGGAGTCAGTGCTCGCACTCCATAATCTCTGGACTTGATCTTGAGTTTTGTGTGGTTCTGTATATTCTTTCCACTGGTCAGGTACATCTGTCCACTGTCAGCTGGTGTTCTGCATGCACTTCTGTGTCTGAAACTGTATTCTTGATGTATCCGTGGAGAGAGATGTACTCCATGTCCACCTATTCCATTGCCATCTTGTTCTGTGTTTTTTCCTTTGTGCTTTCTAGTTTTACTGGCACATAAGGTGGCTGGGCCCAGAGGCCTTTGAGCTGGTACTTCAGACCCGAGTCTACTGCAAAATGGCTGCTGACAGCTCAGCTGGCCGTCCATGTGCCATGAGTTGGAATTTTTAGTAGAAGGGGAATTTTTATGTTTATACCAACATACTAATAGTATAGAAAACACAGTTATTTGACATTATTTAATAGCATCTGGACAATATCTGAATACTAGTTCCCTTTATATCGCTATCTTGTTTTGATTTCTTTTTTATTTTAATATAAAAGGTACAGATTTGAGAATGGAAAGTAAAGTAGCCTATGGTGAAAGACAATGATACTATATCATTTGCTCTGTGGTGCAAGCAAAAGTATGATATAATATATGTGAAAGCATATTACCTCTCACATTGTAGGTATATAATAAAAGTTTGTTGAATAAATATGATGAGTCAATAAATCTTAAGCTATTGTTTGGTTATAACTTTCACAACACAAATGTTTGACAGCTCATAAGACAGCCTTTCAGTAGAAATTATTTTATTGGCAGTTGGATTTAAAGCAATAGAGATATAGAGTCATTATTTCATGATTTCCCTTAGTCCTGGAAATGGAGTTTGTTGATTTAGCATGGCACAGATTATTTATATGTAAAAGGTCACCTCTTTCCCCCCCTTAGCTAGCATTAGAAAGAGTTTAATTGAGAAACTCACATTTTAAGCCTATAAAAATGATAACAATGAAGAGTATTTCTTTGTGCTTTTAGCTTCTTCTTTGTAATGTTAGAGAGATGGGAATACCATACCATCTGACCTGTCTCCTGCTAATCCTGTATGCAGGTTAGAAGCCTGCATGGAACAACTAATTGGTTCAAGATGGAGAAAGGAGTACAAAAGGGTGGTCTGCTGTCATCCTGTTTGTTTAATCAATATGCTGAGCATATCATGGGAAATGCCAGGCTGGGTGAGATACAAACTTGAATCAAGATAGATGGGAGAAATATCAACAACCTCAGATATGTGGATGATACCACTCTAATGGCAGAAAGCAAAGAGGAACTAAAGAGCCTCTTGATGAGAGTGAAGGAGGAGAGTGAAAGAGCTGGCTTAAACTAAACATTAAGAAACTAAGATCATGGCATCTGGCCCCATTACTGCCTGGCAAGTAGAAGAGAAAGGGGTAGAAGTAGTGGCACATTTCCTCTTCTTGGGCTCCAAAATCACTGCAGATGGTGACTGCAGCCATGAAACTGGAAGACAATTGCTTCTTGGCAGGAAAGCGATGACAAACCTAAACAGTGTGTTGAAAAGCAGACATTACTCTGCCAACAAAGGTCCATATAGTCAAGGCTATGATCTTCCCAGTGGTCACATACGATTGTGAGAGCTGGACCGTAAAGAAGGCAGAATGCCAGAGAATTGATACCTTTGAACTGTGGTGCTGGAGAAGACTCCTGAAAGTCCCTTGGTCAGCAGGGAGATTAAACCAGTCAATCTTAAGAGAGATCAACCTTGCATATTCACTGGAAGGACTTAAGCTGAAGCTGAAGCTCATTATTTTGATCATCTGATATGAACAGATGACTTATTGGAAAACTCCCTGATGCTGGGAAAGATTGAGCTCAGAAGGAGAAGAGGGTGTCAGAAGATGAGATGGAGGGGGTATCACCGATGCAATGAACATGAACTTGGGAAAACTCTGGGAAATGGTGAGGGACAGGGAGGCCTGGTGTGCTGCAGTCCATGAGGTCACAAAGAGCTGGACATGACTGGGCAACTAAACAACAACATCTGAAATCGTCTCATGTATAAGGCACTCGAATGATACTATGTTGGACTTAAAGTTCCTAAAAATTTAAAAATTCTTCTTTTTAATCAACAGATAAACATGTTATATTGTAACTGTCTGGGCATTTGGAAGGCTGTTTTATTCCCCAAGCATCTCCCATTTATGAGAATTTGTCACATTGGGCTTTGTCATGCCACACCTCCAATCACCTTACTCATCAAGTGGCCTTGTAGGGAGGCAGGTCTGCCTACTCTGGCAGTTCCTGGTGCCCCACATCCCTAGTATTCCCTAATATAAGACTTCTTGGTTTTTTTTGGTGACTGTTTCACCCCCTATTGATAAATCTGGCCTTAGCTATCAATCTATGTCATTTCTCCACTGAGGTTCTTTACATCATAGCCAGATCTTGTTGACAAGGTAGAGTAAAGCAAGCATGCAATTATCTGGGTAATTTAAGCCACCACCATGCTTTGTCTCTATTATCTGGACAATTCACTAGAGAGGAAATCAATAGTGAAGAGATTATTAACTTGCGATTATTCGGGCAATTTAAGTCAAAGTAATGTTTTCGCTTGAATTATCCAGATATGCTTCAAATCTTTATTTTGCTTTGCTAATTGAAAGCTAACCTTGATTTTAAAAAAATGGCTTAAGATGGCAAGTAGCCTGAGAGATCCCAGTTCAAACCTTCATCCTTGGAACTTTTCTTGGCAGTTGATTTCATTATATATTTTTTTTTTCACTTTAGGTATTTTATTTATTTATTTTTAAATTTTATTTTATTTTTAAACTTTACATAATTGTATTAGTTTTGCCAAATATCAAAATGAATCCGCCACAGGTATACATGTGTTCCCCATCCTGAACCCTCCTCCTTCCTCCCTCCCCATACCATCCCTCTGGGTCGTCCCAGTGCACTAGCCCCAAGCATTTTTATAACGTGAATAAAACATCTAACTTCAGGGACTTCCCTGGGGTCCAGTGGTTAAGAATCCACCTTGCAATGCAGGGAATGAAGATGTAATTCCTAGTTGGGGAAGTAAGATCCCACTTGCCATAGAGCAACTAAGCCCATGCCCTCTGTAGCCTGTATGCCACAACTATCGAGCCTGTGTAGTCAACTAGATTGTCAGTGCACCGCAATGAAAGATCCCACATGATGCAAGGAAGATTTGTGTGCTACAAAGAAGATCTTGTGTGCTGCAAGTAAGATCTGATATAGTCAAAAAACAAACAAGCAATTGCAAAAACAAAAACAAAAAAATCTAACTTCACACACAAGGACCAGGTAAATTAAGTGCTAGGTAAAGTGTCTATGTGACTATGGAGAAAGATGAAGCCATATGGTCTTCACAGACCATCATCAGAACACTGCCACTTCCCTTGTTCAATAATAATGGTCCAAAGGAAACTGTGCCAACTAATACAGAACCACATAAAGGCATTGTTCCTGCCCTATACATCGATGGGAATTAACATATGTGTATTTATGTCATACACACATTTACATACGTGTATGCTCATATAGCCAATGACAAAAATCTAGATATAGGGCAGTTCAAGCACTCCAACTGGCTCCCTCGTGGCCCCTTGTAACCAATTCCCCACCAGAAGTAACACCTACACTGCTTGTTTTTGACTTCATATATATGGTCTTATACATTACATATTCTTTTGTGTCTGGGTTTTTTCCCAGTCAATATTTATCTGTGAGATTCATCCATGGGTGTATATCTTTCTCATTGCTGTGTACTATTTTTTGTATGAATGTGTCACAATTTACTTATTCATCCTGTTGTAGATGAATGTGTGTGTTATTTCCAGTTTGGAGTTCTTAAGAGTAATCAGGTGTAAGTGTTCTTAAATAAGCAAATAAACAAACAAAAAACTATTGCCATTCACCTGTAATTGCCCCTGGTTGAGAGCAAAAGAATATTATGTATGATATTGTATCTTCTGCAGTCTTTAGTCTGTAATTATGCAGATTATGTCATAGTTTTCTTGGGTTCAGAGAAAAGTGATAGCTAAAGAAAGATACCCTGATACCTAAAGAAAGAAAGAGGGGATTCATTTATTTTCAAGATACTCACAGGCTAGGAACTGAATTGTGAAGATGCCCTCTTCTGTCTCCCTCTTAGGACTCCCCTGGAGCTCACGCAGGAAACCTCAGCATCTCTCAACACATTTGCTCATTATTATGCTCTTTTACCTGCAAAAGACCTAGAAGCACTGCTTCTGCACTCCGCCTCTTAATATTGTGCAGCTCAGCTAATTATTTCAATCTGACAGCTTCCTATTTCTAAACTCTCAAGATATGAATATGATTGACTCTGCTCATTTTTTTCAAGCTGTGTGGTGTGTGTAGGATGAACACGAACCTGTTGACCACAGCAAGCCCATAAGTGGGGCAGGCCCTTAGGCTCACATGGAACAGAACCTTGATCTAAATATTTATCTGCACTGGTGTGGACACTGGCTTCTCTTAGAAGTGTTACGCTTGGGGCAGGTAATAAGTCACTTCGATAAAGTGAGAAGCCCTCCTGAGAAGCTAAAAGTATGCCTTAAGAGTATTGTTGAAAAGTTGTACAATTCAGCCATTTTATTCTTCAAGTGATGATCACATATAAAAATCAAAAATATCAAACAAAGATTACCTTGAATAAAAAATAAGGAGTTCTACGGACTAATACATGTTATATGCAGACATGTATGGAGTGTTCATTTTATTCCAGGCACTAGTATTTGGAACTCAGAAGTAAGACAGATGACATGTCTCATGTACTTAATTTATAGTGGAGGAGACAAGATATATGAAAATACACAATGTCTGCATAGGGTGAAGTCTGTAGTGATGAAGGGACAGAGAATGCTTACAGGTAATATTTAGGTGAGATGTTAGAGATTTTTAT
The DNA here is from genome assembly GCF_000754665.1 of Bison bison bison. Classification (NCBI taxonomy): domain Eukaryota; kingdom Metazoa; phylum Chordata; class Mammalia; order Artiodactyla; family Bovidae; genus Bison; species Bison bison. The sequence goes on along the minus strand of NW_011495024.1, from coordinate 5,754,539 downwards.
GAAGGAGTGATATTTGAGCAGAGATTGGAAAGAAGCATGTGAAAGATGTGCCAGATAGGAGTGTTTGCAAAAATTCCCACATCAGGCATTTCTTTTGTTTTATTCACTAGTTTGTGGTATTTTTTAGATTCCACATGTAAGTGATATAATGCAGTATTTGCCTTTCTCTGTCTGATGTCATTACACTTAGCGTAATACTCTCCAAGTACATCCGTATTGTTGCTAATGGCAAAATTTGGTTGCCAGTACAGACAGAAGCAGAGAGGGAAGATATAGGGGTATAGGACTAAAAGGTACTAACTATTAGTTATAAAATAAGCTGCATGGATATATTGTACAACATGGGAAATACAGCGAACATTTTATAACTATGAATGGAGTATGGGCTTTAAAATTTTGAATCACTATATTGTATACTTGTAGCTTATAAAATATTGTATAACAAATACACTTCAACAAAAAAGAAACAAAAATAACTGCCACTAATTAGATTAAAGACTGTCATAGGTCAAAGGAGAAAATATGGATGCCATCTAAGAGTCTGTTGCAATTTGTGGGTTTGGCTAGCACTGAAGTATATGAATGGTGAGAAATGGTGAATTCACATTTGTATGATATAGTTTGATCTAAAAGCTGATAGAATTTGCAGATGGTTTGGATTTGAGGTGTGAGTGAAACAAAGGAGTTAAAAATGATGCAAGCATGTTAGCTTAAATGAAAGGTATGCTATTGGCTGACATGGAGAAGACCCAGGGAGCCAAGGTCTGGGGTGCAGAGAATGAAGAGTTCACTTCCAGACAAGTTAATTTTGAGGCTTATATTAGTCATGCAAGCTTGGGTGCTAAATAACTAGATGTCTAATTCTGGAGTTGAAGGGAGAGATTAGACTGGAGAATAGATGAAAATATATCTTTAAAGTGAAGCCAAGATGACTTCATTAGACAGCTGTGCTGAACAGAACTGTCTCTTCCTTAAATCCTGGATTGTCTCACCTCTTTTTTTCTCCTATCTATAAACATTAGTTCTCAACTTCATCATCATCACAAACAAATACCCCCCATTATGATAGTTAAGGCAGAAGCCTGGCCGAGAGGAGCTACCCCACGCTCCATGTCAGGGGCGGTGCTGAGATAATCACAATGGTGTGATCACTCACCAATAGCAAGACATCCTGGAGTGTGAAGTCAAGTGGGCCGTAGAAAGCATCACTACGAACAAAGCTAGTGGAGGTGATGGAATTCCAGTTGAGCTATTCCAAATCCTGAAAGATGATGCTGTGAAAGTGCTGCACTCAATATGCCAGCACATTTGGAAAACTCAGCAGTGGCCACAGGATTGGAAAAGGTCAGTTTTCATTCCAATCCCAAAGAAAGGCAATGCCAAAGAATGCTCAAACTACCACACAATTGCACTCATCTCACACACTAGTAAAGTAATGCTCAAAATTCTCCAAGCCAGGCTTCAGCAATATGTGAACCATGAACTTCCAGATGTCCAAGCTGGTTTTAGAAAAGGCAGAGGAACAAGAGATCAAATTGCCAACATCTGCTGGATCATGGAAAAGCAA
>NW_011495024.1:5724662-5752820 GCF_000754665.1 Bison bison bison | reverse complement strand
AAAACATCTATTTCTGCTTTATTGATTATGCCAAAGCCTTTGACTGTGTGGATCACAATAAACTGTGGGAAATTCTGAAAGAGATGAGAATACCAGACCACCTGACCTGCCTCTTGAGAAACCTATATGCAGGTCAGGAAGCAACAGTTAGAACTGGACAGGGAACAGCAGACCGGTTCCAAATAGGAAAAGGAGTACATCAAGGCTGTATATTGCCACCCTGCTTATTTATCTTATATGCAGAGTACATCATGAGAAACGCTGGGCTGGAAGAAACACAAGCTGGAATCAAGATTGCCGGGAGAAATCTCAATAACCTCAGATATGCAGATGACACTACCCTTAGAGCAGAAAGTGAAGAGGAACTAAAAAGCCTCTTGATGAAAGTGAAGGAGGAGAGTGAAAAACCTGTCTTAAAACTCAACATTCAGAAAACGAAGATCATGGCATCTGGTCCCATCACTTCATGGGAAATAGATGGGGAAACAATGGAAACAGTGTCAGACTTCATTTTTTTTAGGCTCCAAAATCACTGCAGATGGTGATTGCAGCCATGAAATTAAAAGATCCTTACTCCTTGGAAGAAAAATTATGACCAACCTAGATAGCATATTCAAAAGCAGAGACATTACTTTGCCAACAAAGGTCCATCTAGTCAAGGCTGTGGTTTTTCCTGTGGTCATGTATGGATGTGAGAGTTGGACTGTAAAGAAGGCTGAGTGCCAAAGAATTGATGCTTTTGAACTGTGGTGTTGGAGAAGACTCTTGAGAGTCCCTTGGACTGCAAGGAGATCCAACCAGTCCATCCTAAAGGAGATCAGTCCTGGGTGTTCATTGGAAGGACTGATGCTAAAGCTGAAACTCCAATACTTTGGCCACCTCATGTGCAGAATTGACTCATCGGAAAAGACTCTGATGCTGGGAGGGCTTGGGGGCAGGAGGAGAAGGGGACGACAGAGGATGAGATGGCTGGATGGCATCACCGACTTGATGGACGTGAGTTTGAGTGAACTCTGGGAGTTGGTGATGGACAGGGATACCTGGCGTGCTGCAATTCATGGGGTCACAAAGAGTCAGACACAACTGAGCGACTGAACTGAACTGATGATACTTAAACTATTGTAATTAAATTCTGATTCCTTGATTACATTATAATAATAGTTCCCTGATCATAACTACTCCTGTTATTTTTCATTTCACCAAGGCTATTTTTCTTTTCTTAAAAAAAATTTTACTCATTTATTCATTTTTTTAAATTTGGCATGATCTTAGCTGTGATACACAAGTTCTTCAATCTTTGTTTTGGCATAACTTTTAAAAAATTATCTTAATTCTCACTTTTTTAAAAAATTCTCACTTTCTACATTAATTTAATGAGGGTCTTGTTGCTGTTTAGTCACAAAGTCATTTCTGACTCTTGCAACCCCATAGACTACAGCATGCCAGGCTTCCCTGTCCTTTACTACCTCCCGGAGTTTGCTCAAGTTCATGTCCATTAAGTTGGTAATGCAATCTAAACATCTCTCCTTTTCCCTTCAGTCTTTCCCAGCATGAGGCTCTTTCTCATCCTTTATTCTGTACCCACATTCCATTGTGATCCATTTGTACTATATTGATTTTATATCTAATTCAAGAAATGTTTTTGGAGGATTATTGTGTGCTGAGTTGTGAACTTGGCTTTAGAAATATCCTGATTCTTTTTTATATCCCCTATTTTATGTTTGGAGCATAGTCTTATAAATACTATTGCTAACACTAGTAATAGTAATCATCATCATCCTTAATATATATCTAGAGCTGTACTCTTTACAAAGAATGTTCATATACATTGTCTCAATAAAGCCTGTCAATAAGATTATGAGGGAGATATTATTATCTCCATTTTATTGATATTTGTGCCAAATATATATTATGGCACCTGCTCTAGTAAATAAGGAAGATACAGAGAAGGGTAGAAAAATGACACCTTGTTTCATTGGCTTATAATGTGAAATAATATTTACATTTAATTAGATAGAAAATGAGAACAGATCAAAGGTGCAGTTGTTAAGCAATTAGAGGTGCGGTGACCTCTTTTATAGGTGCAAACACTGTGAACCATGAGGACAAGACACTAGATTTTCAGCAGCTCCAAAAATTAGTCATTTTAAGAGTGTGTTAAAAAAAGTTGTCAGTCATTTTTTGTTGTTGTTTTTAGTATAAAAATGAATCTGAATTGCTGCCAGAAGTTGTATTATATCATTTGGAATTATTCTAGGCCAACATACATAAGGTCCTTTACATTAGGGTATAAACATTCCTCCTATATTATTAGATAACTTGAGTTGTTGAGGAGTCAACAGGAATAAAAATAACTATTTTTTTTCTGTATTCAACACTCTCAAATGAAACAGCAAAAGGCCACATAAAGCTACCAACCACAGGAATTTTCTTTTTCTTTCTCTTCTTATCATTATCATGAGAAACATCACTGTGTGGTTGCTTCCAACCAGTGTTTGGTCTACTCTGTCCACTCAAAATATTCCTTCTCATTATGAAAAATTATGTGAAGGAAGGAGTCCAGTGGATTCCTTCATCTTCTGTATTAAGAAATTATTTTTAACGTATTTTAATGACTTGTGACCAGAAGTTGCTGCTTTTGTTTAGGGCAAGTTTCCTTAGGTGTGTATATTTTCTTTCTTGACTTCAACTAGCAATCAGGAAACAAGCTGTGTGACTTTAAATAAGTCACCTAATTCCTCAGTCCTTAATTGTCCTGGCTCTGTAGTGAGGAAGTTGAATGAAATGATCCCTATTCTTACTTCTAATTTAACAATTTTATGAGTCTGTGGCATGCACAATAAGCTCAATATAATACTTTGCTTGTCCTAGAACTTGTGGCCTTTTTTTTTCAAAGTTCTTGTTCTTGTCTGGTTTTTATGTCAGCAATCTCATGATGTCTTAAGGATTTAACTACCACATGAATATTTATTTCTTCCTTATCCCCAGACATGGATCTACAGCCTAGAATTCCCCAACTGTATTTGTGGGGCACTAGGGCTTCCCAGGTGGCGATAGTTGTAAAGAACCCCACCTGCCAATGCAGGAGACTTAAGAGATGCAGGTGCGATCCTCGGGTTGGGAACATCCCCTGGAAGTGGGCATGGTACCTTACTCCAGTATTCTTGCCTGGACAATCCTATGGACAGAGGTGCCTGGCAGGCTAGAGTCCATGGGATCACAGAGTCAGACACGATTGAAGCAACTGAGCACACACGCAGGCAGAGTTCCTTCAGTCAGTAATAGCAATTCAACAGAAAAATAGTTTCATTGGAAATAATGTTTAGGATTCTGCTTACTCAATCCCCTACTTGGAGGTAAACAGACAACGCAAAGCATATTAAGTGCTTTGAAAAATCTTGTACAGAAAGCTGCTGAAGTCAATGTTTTAAGACTGTGTAGGATACCAGCAGATGTCTTTATTTACCTATCTTCTCTTGAACCCTGTAAATTCTCAGTCAGCACAGAATGTGAAGTTCCTGGTGCTTGGTTAAGTCATCTGAGGTGAGGGCCCTTGCATATTTGTTCATGTGAGTCACTGGAAGTCTAAATTCTCACACTTTAATTTCTAAAACTGCAAATAATATTTTCACTTATAGTCTCTGCAGTGAAAAATCATTACCATAGTTTAAAATATCTAATTGTTCAAGGCAGACCAATAAAAAAAGAAAGGAAAAAGAAAAGGAAACATCGGGTTAGGCAAATTTATTTGCTCATTGAATACATGCTGCAATATTTATGTTTTTTCCTTTTTACTTCAGTGATAGTGAGAACAGATGCTTAGATGGTTTGAAATGCTTACTTAATACTTACTGCGGAATTCAAGACACAACTGATTTGAGGGATATAAAATCTTTCAAAAACCAAATATTTCAGATGTGATATGCAATTTAAAAGATGGTGTTCCTGAAATCATTTTACAATGACTTATTTTAATTCCTATAAGGAAGTTGGATGGTATTATTTTATGAAATCCAAGCATGCAAAATAAACTTCCCTGTGACTGATCCCATCAGATAATAATAAACTTTTTAATAAATATTAGCATAAATTGGTGAACACTGTTGTTTTTGTATACAAGTATATATTAGGTCTCTTTTAGAACTTATCCTAAGCCTAGAGCTGTATAAACTTTGCTGCTCACCTGTGAACTGTGTTATTAAACAAGGTCATTCTTATCAGAAGTCACAACTGCAGCTTACCTTGGTTAATTGTTAATAGCCCAGACTTGCTGCTTTTGGTCAACAAGTTATCGGGTCAGTGCTGTGTGGGACAGTTATTCAAAGTGAAACTAATTCCTCACTATCTTTATGTAAGCATTAAACAAAAATCTTTTATAGGAAAAAATCCAATGTGTAACTCTAAGTGTCGAGAGAATACCTTATGCCTTATGCAAATAATACTAGTGGTCTTCAAACATTATTTACAGTAGAAACTCTCCATTAAATTCTATGGCTAAACTCTTGGTTTTAATTCTATGATATTATTTTAAAGAGGAGAATTTGTTCTTCCATTACAGTTTCGTTGCTTATTTAATTTTTCCAAACAGTGAGTTTTCTACAGGGAGAAAGATTTAGAAAAGCAAGTGTAAGATGTCTATACTGTTTAATAAGCAAAGTGAAACATTTAAATAAGTTGAGCACTGCCAGTCCTAACAAATCCCAAAATAAGTTTACCATTAAAAGTCAATTTGGCCAAAGGTAAAAATTAAAAGCAAAAGGGAAAGAAATCAAATATGTTGAAACTGTAAGGTAAAAATTCAGTGACAATTTTGTATTATAGTTTCTTTTCCCCTTCCCAAATATATACCAAAAGAATGAATCTTATTTAGGAAATACGCTAGGTTCTTATACATTTTAAAGTGCTCAAAGGAATATGTTTTTTTTTTCCTGTTATAAAATCATGATTAAACAAAGGTAGAATTTTCCATATAATTTTCATTAAATGGCCAGATGTTTCTTTGGAGGTTAGAAAAACAAATCTCAGTAAAGAGAGAATACAAATATTTCAACAAATAATGAGAGGTTTCGGGCATTTCTTATTCGTTCTCCTTAAATTCTCAGTATATTTTTTCACAGTCATAACCCAGGACTAAGTGCCCATCTCATTATGCTCTATTCTCAAAGTAAAGGTGACCTTTCCTGCTCAGAAAGTGTCTTGGTCTCAGTCAACTAGAGATGGTGAGAGTGGGGTGCCCAGGGAAGTCTGTCTTGGTGTCAAGGTAAAGCAGACCTTTTCTGCTAGAGTATAAATTATGTGCATTTCATCAGTTTAAGAAAGGTCTCTGACATTTAGCTAATAAACCCAGAAATACAGGGGTAACATTGCTCAGGCTGGAAGACAGTTGGATCTCTCAATTAAACTAAGCAAAACATTCGAGAAAATGGAGGATTAGACACCTCAAGATGGATATTCGAGTCGATTCTCTTTATTTTACAGTTGAGAAATCTAGGGCCCTGAAAGTTTGTATGATGTAGTGAAGATCTCACAGCACATTAAAGTGTCAGCTAGGCTTTTAATCACATTCAAATCCAAGTACACTCCCTCATATGTTTCTTCTTTTGAGATATTCAATCAATAAGTGATTAGTGAATTTTACCAGGGAACAGAACACTGAACACTGACTAAGGAAATATACCTAAGAAATTAAAACCAATATAAGTATTTTTCAAAAGTTCAACAAGAAATAATAACTATGCCACAAAAAAGTCAAGGAAAATTGAGGGCTTATCCTAACAGTGTTAACATTATCAGAAGTTTATCTATGTAATTCATAGCTAATTGACACAAATAATAAGGGTACGGACAAATGAAGGAAATGATAAATTGTCACGGAAATTATTTACATTTCTTCTGTACTTGCTTTTTTTGGGTAATTTGTGAATAAGAATTTCTTAGAATCTATTTATAAACTGAGTCAGAAAAGAGCAGTAGGAATCATTAGAAACTTTAACTCCACTTTGGCTTGGATCCCATAACTCTAATAATTTTATACAGATCCCTATTGGTATTTAGGAGATGCTGTAATACAGCATTCTGAAAATTACCTTTTATTCACTGTAGTTAGGCATAGGGCTAGACAGATGGTTATTCATGTTAATGTCACTGACATTGGTCTATGAAGAATAAATATAAGATAGGTCCACAAACTATTACTAGGACCACCATCTGGAAGACATATTTAAGTTTTATGGGAGAATCTCTTGCAGTTACCTTCACTTGGCTTGAGAGAATAGGAAGGGCTCTTCATTCTTTCCTCTCCCATTTGGAGGGTAAAACTTTGTGCCTTGTCTGAGAAGATCTGAGAAGTTCTCCCTTTCAATGTCTCAAACTTTTAAAAAATTTCTGCATTGGGATGAGTCACATTTAACCTGATTCATTCTTTCACCTTGAAGTAAGCTTTTTATGTATCAAATTCCAATGTGAAGAGATCTCTTATTTGAGTACTTAACACTTCTTCAGACTTAGTTGGGGAATCATTAAGAATTCTTGAATATCAGGAGAGGTTTCATTTAGCATCCTACCACATAGTCTGTTGATATTAATCCTACTAAGAGTGGTGGCTCTATAATTTCTAGAAAAGAAAGTCTTAATAGTTACAATCTAGTTTAAACTGAGAAATGCTTGGGACTTGGGTTGACGTTACTTGCAATCCTTAGCACTCTGGTCTATTCATTTATTTGGGAGGCTGATGGTAGTGGAGGTTATGATAGAGATCAAGCAAAGAGTTAAAACATTCTTTCATTTTCCTTAAGTTCTTGCTCTTTATATCCCCTTCCTTAACCTAAGCCACACCTCAGTTGCTGGTATTATAGTTGGCATCTATGATAAAATGAATGTCTCTGGAATGACCACAAACCTGCTGGTTCTTGCTTGCTGAGATCAGCTCTACTTTGGGACAGACACTAAGGTATGGTTGTGCTGGCATTGCCAAGGTCAAATAAGCTGCCAAACCCCAGTTTGTGGGCAGGGCTCTGTTCAGTATGTGGGAACTTGTGTATGTGTGTGTGTGTGTGTGTGTGTGTGTGTGTGTGTGTGGTGGGGGTGCGGGCTTTTGTATTTACAAGCAGAATTTAAGGGCCCATGTGAGATATAATGATGAACCGGTTTAGAGTTAGAATAATGGGTAGAGAAAAGCTATTTATTTTTGTTTATTGTCCAATCAATGCATGAAGATTTTCTGCAGTGTTCAGGCACTATCATCTCCTGTTCAGACCTAGTAACTACCTTTTCATGGGCTTTTACATAATGCACACTTCTTGGCTAATTTAATGTCTGCCACAATATAAGGTAGAAACACTGTTATACAGATATTCCTACCTTTTCAGTTTCCTGATATCCTTTATTTAATGTTGATTACATTGATACTCATGATGTCATAACCTCCACTGAACCATCCACAAATACTGCATTCTAATGACTATCAAAGTTTGTTACTATGGTTTATGAAATATGACTTCAGATCAAATAAGTAAGATGCAAATCTTAGAATAGTCAGAGTAATGTGAATATTCATGCCATTCATGGGTGTGTGCATGCTCAGTTCCTTCAGTCATGTCTGACTCTTTGTGACCCCATGGACTATACCCCACCAAGCTCCTCTGTCCATGGGATTTTCCAGGCAAGAATACTGGAGTGCATTGCCATGCTCTCCTTCAGAGGATCTTTCTGACCCAGGGATTAAACCTGTGTCTTCTGCTTCTCCTGCATTGCAGGCAGATTCTTTACTCACTGAGCCTTTGAAAGCCCACCATTCATAGGTATTACCACTCTAAGATCTGGCTAGGCAGGGTCCTTATTTTCTTCTTGGGAATGCCTTCCTGAAAATATCTTAAGACTCCTTTACTGTGAGGGCCTGCAGTGTCATCAGGGAAGGTGCCTAAGGGTTGGATGATAAGTGCCTTTTCATTAGTGAATATCACACAACTGTTACCTGGAAAAAACTGTCATTTAGGGCTCAGATCACCTACTTTCACTCTGATAAAAATGACTGTTAGCAATCTCTTCCTGTTTTTGCTTAGATGAAATCAGATTAAATCTCAACTCTCTTTGTGCTGTGTGAAGCCCTCTCCATGTCAGACCCTGGATGGAACGGATGTTTGGGATTTACCTTCCCTTCACCTGGGGGTATCTAGACTAGGCTGGAGGTCTTTACATTTCTCTAAACCTCAGAGGCCCTTGCTCTATGTGCTCCAGTCTCCTACATATAAATGATCCAAACTTTGGTCTTAATCTTTTTCTTATAAGGGGTCTCTAAAGAGAACTGGCTATGATTCTGAATGTCTAGTCCCAGTCAGCTGTCTGATTTCTCTCAAGTTTTTCAGTGAGTTGGGTAGGGGAGAAACTTTCAGATGAAAAAATAACCTTGCATGATTATCTGAAGCTCTGGCTTCCAGTGTTCATGTAGTCTCCCTTATGGGAATGGAAAAGACTGAGTCTGAGGAATTTCTACAGCCTGGACTAGAGACAAACCTATGCTTTCTGCCCCATCTTTTCTTCCCTGGCCCTCACCGCAGTTCCCACTTGGTGCTCCATGGAGATGTCTGTGATTTATCATGTCAAGCAAGAAGAGGTACTATCAGACCCAGTAGGAGAATAAACAGAAGCAACTCTAAAGAATCAGTGCAAAATAGGAAAGAAGGATTTCAAAAGCAATTGAGCTGAAAAGAGATTGAGCCCCAAAGTGGTGATCCTAAAAGGAACATCCTAAAAGAGGTTTTCCAACTGGGAGTAATAGACTCTTTGCATGTGTATGTGCTAAGTCACTTCAGTTGTGTCCGACTCTTTGAAACCCTATGGACTGTAGCCTGCCAGGCTCCTCTGTCCATGAGATTTCCCAGGCAAGAATACTGGAGAGGGTTGCCATACCCTTCTCCAGGGGATCTTCCTGACTCAGGGATAGAACCCACATCTCTTATGTCTCCTGCATTGGCAGGCGGGTTCTTTACCACTAGTGCCACCTGGGAAGCCCCAGTAGAGTCTTTATTGTCCCCCAAAACCACCCCAAAACTATACGCCTCAGAAGAAAAGTACCAATGGTGTCTTTGGCATTGGTCCAAGCCAATAGCCAGTGTCCTGATCAGAAAAGCTAAAAAGATGAAACATTAAGATGGATGATCTTGATCACCTTCTTAGATCTGGGAGCATGCTTCTAAGCTACAAATGCTTTCCCTCACCAGGGACAGGTAGAACAATTCAAGAGCCTTAATTCCCGGGCTACAGTGAAAATATGTGACCTATTCTTTGTTCTATCTTTTCTCAAGATAAAGTTACTTTTCTTGCTATACGTCAAAATAAAGTTACTTTTACTGTTCTATCTTTTCTCAAGATAAAGTTACTTTTCTTGCTATATGTCAAAGGGGAAGCAGTCACAGATCCCTATGTTTTTCTTCCATAAGGACTCTGAGCCTGCTTCTGTTGTTGGGAAAACAAAATGTGAAAATAAATCATGGAGGCTTTTTGGAACAGATTAGTTTATAGGAAAAAAAATTAGGGCATCTGAAATAGCAAAATAAAACTGTGACTCATAAACCAGAACTCTGATTAACAATGTATTATGTAATTTATTATCAGGACTTGGCAAAAAGCAAGAGTACATTATATGAAACAACATTTATGGGAATAATATGATCATCTCATCCCTTTTTCTTAAAATCTACACCACTAAACTAGTTTTTCAGACAAAATTTATTTTTTGACTGAAAACTGTTCTTTGGCACAAAAAATGATAAATTAAGATATTGCCAAGGTGTTTAGTCTATGGGGTCGCAAAGAGTTGGACACAACTGAGCGACTTCACTTTCACTTTTACTTTGAATTTTCTATGATATATTCAAGTGATGTAAATATTTCCCCAATTCTCTAAATATTTCATAGTACTAATTTGATTGAAAAAGGTACTTTCAGATATCTATTGAAAGTGATAAGGGAAATTAGAGCTCTCTACATTTCTACGAAATAAAAAATTAAACTAGTTGCTCAGGTATTTGGGTTTTGGCATTACATTGTGATATACAAAGTTTTGTTGCTTGAAGCAAAATAACTATACAAGAGAAGCATGTTTTTATGTATATTCAGGTTTGCTTTTCCTGAAACCATTTATATAAGGAAAAATGCAACTCCACAATGATTTAAGTAAACTATTTTAAATGCAAAGTTCATGGCTTTCAAGTTTAAATACAGAGATAGGTTATCTTGGTGAGTATGTCCCTCCTTAGAAATTTATTACAGATTTTTGGAAGCAAATGTACTTCTTTACAGCACTCTCCCTTTCAGACAGTTTATTGTAGAGCCCAGTTTTCCAAACCAATAACAGTATCTTTCTGCTTCAAGAACCACAAGCACGTTGCCCTGTGTTGATGGGCAGTTGTATGTTTTTTTGAACACCACCTATTGAACACCTCATATGGGCACTGTGGATGGCATGATGTAATCTTGCCCATATGAAACTTAGGATTTTGGTCAGAAAATACATCTTGACATAAATATTCACAATGAAAGTAATGACCCATGAGAGACTAAGAAGAGTATTTAAAATGAACGTCTACAGAATTACAAAGCACTGAATTGAAGCATTTTGTGTAAACTTCTTTCTTGATAAAAAGCATAAAACATTTTAGCCAGAGAGCACAGAATGGACAAAAGGGTCAAAGGAATGCATAAACTGTGTTTAGGAAATGGCCAGTAATTCATTTTGTCTGAAGCATGGAAGACAATAGAGACCATGTGGTGTCAGGAGTTTGCACATGATGGAGAAAAAATCAGAGTCTAAGCGGTTGATGAGAGAACCAGGAAGACACAACTGCTGGCAGCTGGGAGTGTGGAACCAGACAGTAAAGGAATGACAAGGCTGGCCCTGTAGATTCTGAAGTCTGAGCTAACAGGAGGGCATGACTTCAGAGAGCTAGAAATCAAGAAAACAATGGTGGTGGAAAGAACTCAGGACACTGCTGCTCAGGGTTTGTAAGGAGGAACAAGAATGATTGGCAAGACAGAAAAGCAGGTTATTGACCCCTGGTGAGGACATGTCAAGAAAAGGATAATCAAGGGGCAAATGATACAAAAGACTAATGAAGATGTAGACCAGAAAGGCCATGAGATTTGGAGATTAAGAAGCTACTGATGCTAACTTGCAGTCCATGAGGTCCCAAAGAGTCAGACATGAATGAGTGACCAACGCACACACTGAGTGGTGGCTCAGATGGTAAAGAATCTGCCAGCAATTCAGGAGACTGGGGCTCAGTCCCTGGGTTGGGAAGATGCCCTAGAGGAGGGGATGGTTACTCACTCCAGTATTCTTGCCTGGAGAATTCCATGGATAGAGGAGCCTGGCAGGCTAGGGTCCATAGGGTCGCAAAGAGTCAGGACATGACTGAAGCGACTTAGCATGTACATAAGGTATTTTTTAAGAAGTGCATAATTTGCCACCGTAGAATAATTTACCAGTGTATAACCTGGTCACTGTCTTCTTCATGTCTGGAATTAACTACCCCCCCAAAATCTGCACAACCAAAGGCAATATATTAACAGTGACTATAAACTTAAACTCTTCAGATTTTGTAAGGAAGTCAAGTTTTAAATTACTGGGATAAACCATTTCATTATGTGGAAAGACACATTCCACAAAGATACATGTTCAATCAACTTCTTAAAACAATTGAACCTTTAAGCTTCTTCTAAATTTTGTTATAAAAATGCAATATGTGTCTAGAAAACAAATACACTGTACTCTAGATAAAATAAAAACCTAAGCAAGGATGAAGCCCAAAGATTTAAATATGAGGAAAGTTGAGTAGCTTTTTCTTTTTTTTCAAAATCAGAAACCTAATGCAAACAAAGGTGCACATTCTCAGAAACATCTTATCTTAGATGGGCATTCTTTAAAAGCCACTGTACAAACTGAAAGCATCTAGCTCTTCTACTCATGTTGGTTCTTTGTTCTTTACTGTAAATACACCAATTGTTCATCTGTTTAACTAAGATCTGCCTGGCTAAAAGCACATTAAAGGTACTTGCCGCTATTGATTTTGTTATGAGCTATAGATTTGTACACAATTAAGAGGCTGCTTCAGAGAAGGCAATGGAACCCCACTCCAGTCCTCTTGCCTGGAAAATCCCATGGATGGAGGAGCCTGGAAAGCTGCAGTTCATGGGGTCGCTGAGGGTCGGACACGACTGAGCGACTTCACTTTCACTTTTCACTTTCACGCATTGGAGAAGGAAATGGCAACCCACTCCAGTGTTCTTGCCTGGAGAATCCCAGGGATGGGGGAGCCTAGTGGGCTGCCATGTATGGGGTTGCACAGAGTCAGACACGACTAAAGTGACTTAGCAGCAGCAGCAAGAGGCTCCTTAGACTTATATAAGAATATATGTAATGCTATCTTTTTTTCCATAAGTGGTGGTTTTTCAAGATGAATTTTTGTAAAATGAGGCATATCCTTGTAAGATTTATGACTTTCCAAGGAAGAGGTATACCTCCCTAAACAGCCATGGAATTTGGTAAAGAAACTGCATAATTAAAGTGACACTTTTCTGATCTTGGTGTTGAAATATTTCTAAAGAAACTTTATAGGAATTTATTGGGATAGGTCTTTTCAGCCCTATAACAGAAATAAAGATGTCCAATTTGAAGAATAGATTATTTTTAAAATCTAAAATAATTGTTATATCTTATACTTTTGAATGCTACAAATGTGTTTATATAAAATATTATTAGGTTTAATGGCCAGAAGACAATTAAATGATCTTTTACTATCTACTTAAAAATCTCTCCAGGTTTAGACTATAATTTCTATGTGGTAAATAAAGATTCTTCATATTTTCTCTGTGTACATACACAAGTTTTCTTACATGAAGAGAACATGAAGGTAAAGGAAATGATAAGTGATAAGAAAAGGCTTAGGGAAGGAGAATTAGTTTAAAAGTTAATGTTTCCAGTCATAATCATACAATCATACTACTCAAGAACCAAAAACTGAGTACCCTATAATATTTAACATTTTCTATTTAGAAACTGGTGGCATTTATCCATTGTTTAAAATCCCTGAGGTGGGTTCCATTAAATCTGTTATTTAGCAACTATATACATTTAGTTAATATCTTATTATCTAGGATCTAAGTAAATGTATTCCAATTCAATGAAAATCATAATTCATTAGTAACAAATATTAATAGCAAAATGATATCCTTTACAAATTATTTATTTTTAATTGAAGGATAATTGCTTTAAATATTGCATTGGCTTCTGCCATACATCAACATGAATCAGCCACAGGTACACATATGTCCCCTCCCTCATGAGCCTCCTTCCCACATCCCACCATTTCCCACCTCTCTTGGTGGTTACAGAGCCCCAGCCCCTGAGTCATACAGCAAATTCCCCCTGGTTATCTATTTTATATGTGGCAGTGTATATGTTTCCATGCCGCTCTATCCATTCGTCCCACCCCTTTCTTCCATCCCCTTCCAGTGTCCATAAGTCTGTTTTCTATGTCTGTGTCTCCATGTAAAATGCTGTCTATTTTCTATTTGATTAAAGCAAAACTGAAAATCAATATTGTTTGCTTGAGGGATTTATATGTTTTCTATGTTTCTCCTTACTTGTTTCCAATTTAATCATTCTCAATGCTGTTACAGTATCACAGTTGTCATCTAAGGAAGGAATTCAGTATTTGGCTTTAGGGGTTTTGGAATTGAGATTTTGTTCAAATGTGAACTCTACTAGGTGATCTTGGCCATGTTGCTTCCTTTTCTGAGTCTTTCCTCTTCTATAAGACAGGCATAATTATACTGAATTTGGAGTTCAGAGGTAACAAAAAGATCACCTGGTCCAATAGCTTGACACTATTTTTGTAACTTGAAATTGATCAGTATACTTGCAGTCTCCCATCTTTTGATGTAAGACCAAGCCTTTTGTTTGACTAGGTGCCCGTGATGGATATCACTTAGCTTTTCTCATGTAATTTGTATTCACAATGCATCATCTAAAGTTTCAATTTTTTATTTTTATTATCAAGTGGTAGCTTATAAATGCAAAGCAAATTAAGGACTGGCCAACATTTTTACATTTTTTACCCATATTTTACAGCTATTTGTCTCACACCTACTTTCACAGATGTTTTGGGAGGCAGAGGAGAGCTTTATAAGTTTCTAAGCTATTTGATTACTTTTCTTTATACACCTATGTTTTATTTGGTTTTCTGATGTCTAATTAAAATGCACAAAGAATCCAACAAATGAAAGTTATAAAAAACTTAGATCAGAAGGATTCCTGCATCAGGTGAATAGATCCATATTAATATTTTTACAAGGAAAATGGGGAATTCCAGGTAATTCAAGAGTCAATCAACAGCAAATAAGTTAAAATGCTTCGACAGTATTAGTGAACTAAACTATCATCAAACACATTTATCAAAGCAAAGTCATAGTCTCACACTTTACACAATCTAGAAAATGAAGCTGGCCTGACTCTTGCATGTTTACAAACATGGAATTTTCCATTCTAAATTTTCTTTGGCAGACATTTTGTACTCAGTGTTCAGGGTGGGAACAGTTATCAGCCCCTTTCTGCTCTTCTGAGGAGAGTCAGTGGAAGCTGTGGTGTCTCTCCTTCTGTGACCATTTATTCTGTGTTGAATTGATTATAGAGTTTGAGGGTGCTTGGTGGGAAGGTAGGAATTAGAAAATGATGCTGGGATATTTCTCTGAGAGTCATGAGGGCCACATAAAGAATTTGTACCATGATGACTGGGGCTTCCCACATGGTGATAGTGGTAAAGAACCCGCCTGCCAATGCAGAAGACTAAGAGACAGACGTGGATTCAATCCCTGGATCCAGAAGAACTCCTGGGGGAGGGCAAGGAAACCCACTGCAGTATTGTTGTCTGGAGAATTCCATGGACAGAGTAGCCTGGCAGGCTCTGGTCCATAGGATTGCAAAGAGTCGGACACAACTGAAGCGACTTAGCTCACATGCACCATGATGATTGCCATGTTCCACCACCTATGTATGTATGTATGTGTCATTTATCTATCTACCCATCTTACCACCCACCATCTGTCTATCCCTCCACTCATCAGGTATTGACCATTTCTCTCTCTCTCATTGATGCATCTATTCAGCGTAATAGTAGATAGCATTGACATTTGAGTTTCATAGATTTTATATAAGCACTTTGTTTTTACAAACTGCACTTCTCTTCAATAATACAGTTGTTCATTTTGTCTTTAAATTTTACATTCAAGTGATATCTATTCAAGTACTAGGTTTCTGGTGGTTTTAAGTTGTAACATTTTTAAATTTAAATTTAAACTGTTATTTAATTCTGCTATATTTAATAGCTCAAATGTCATACATTTCACTATTGTAGAGTTACCATTTAAATTAATGTACTCAGTGTACAATTTATTAACCATTAAATTTAAAGTTCTAAACAACATCCAGTACAAACTCAGATTTTATTTGGTCTTATTTCTGACTTCTAATGGCTATGATAGTGGTTTAGTCATTAAATCATCTTTGACTCTTGTGACCCCATGGACTATGGCCCACCAGGCTCCTCTGTCTATGGGGTTTTCCAGGCAAGAATACTGGAGTGGCTTGTTATTGCCTTCTCCAGGGGATCTTCCAGACCCAGGGATCGAAACCAGGTCTCCTGCATTGGAGGCAGATTTCTTACCATCTGAGCCACCAGGAAAGCCCCTTCTAATGGCTATAGTGCTGATGATTTTGCTCCTTATAAGTTTATCCATAAAACAAGGATTTAAATATGGACAAAGTCTAATATTTTCATTCTATTATAGAAAAACTTATGCTTTTCTGCTCAAATACAGTGGACACTTGTCAGCATTACAAAAATTAAATAGAGCAGACTATTCTTACTGTAGTATCTAGGATTGTGTTCAGCTACATGTAATAGAAAACCAAACGAAACATCATGTGCACACAAGAAGGATTTGGTTTGTGTGTTTGTTCCACACATCGAGCAGTTCAGAGACAGGCTGCCCAGGACTGGAACGGTAGCCTGAAGACTTTATGTGGGATTCAGCCTTTCATTCAGTCATCCTTCACATATTATACTTGGCACCTCTGGCTTGCCTCCAGGCTTGTACTGAGTTTCAAGCCAGAAGAAGGAAAAAAAAAAAAAAAAAGGCAATGGGCACATGTCAGTTAAATCTTCCCCCTTTAACAGAAACTTCCTCAAAGCCCCACTCACTGATATGTGTGTTATTAGCCTATGTTCAGATAGTTCTAATCACAAAGGATCTATTAGTTGTAAATTTTTATCTGAGTATGTTGTAATCCTGAACAGTTAGGAACCTTTCAGATCAGAGGAAAGGGAGAATGAATAGTGCATAGATTGACATCAGTGTTTTACATAATCCACTGAGCCCGAGACACTTCCTCATCATAGAGTCCTCCAAACAACTGCATTGTTCTGTTTATTTCCTTGCTGCCTCTGTCCGTGCTGAAGATGGAAAATGAGGAAGGGTTAGCAAAGAAGTGCCGCAGTCTCAAAGATGTTCTTCTAAAGTTTAGAATAAAGTCTTGGAAACCCCAAGTTCTGTGCATTTGAGAAGGAATAGTTTGCTAAGTGATAGAAAATGTGTTATACTTTAACACAAGCTGTGACACTGAGGAGTGAAGCTGGGAACAAGGACAGATGCTGGATAGATAGATGCTCCCAGAGGGACTAAAGAGAAACTATTTGCAGTTTGGTAATAGTACCATCAAATATTGAGAAGATAGCAAATTCTTGTTCATAAATTTTTTAATTAAAATATCCCATTTAAAAAATACTATTGAAATATAGTTGATTTGTAATGCTGTGTTAATTTCTGCTATACAGCAAAGTGACTCAGCTATACATATATTCTTTTTCAAATTCTTTTCCATTATGGTGTAGCAAATCATATTGATTATAGTTCCCTATGCTACACAGTAGAGCCTTGTTGTTTATCCATGCTATATATAAAAACTTGCATCTGCTAAGTCCAAACTCCCAATTCTTCCTTCTCCCACCCTCTGTCCTTGTATTTCTTATAATAAAATAGTGTTGCTGATATTTTCCATGTGACTATTACAGGGAGCCTGTGAAGAAGGAACACTGATCTTCGAACCAAATGATACTCAAATCCTGACTTGTCTCCCCCAGACTAGGTGACTCATTACACCATTATTTAGCCCCTTTGACCCTTAGTTTTCTTACTTGCATAACATATAAGATTATAATAAAGAATAAATGAGATTGTATAGATAAAAGATTTAGCATAGTATCTGCCACATATTAATTTCTTGATGAATAATAGCTATAGCTTATATTTTTTTATTGTTGAGATTTTTGTTTCAACTATCAGTAGTAATCAATAAAAACCTAACTGTACTTCAAAGTTAAGACTGCTCTATCAGGTGAAGAGCTATTTATTAAAATGTTCAGTTTTTAGTGCTCTGTTCTTTTGAGCTTTGCTGGCTGGGTGAATATTGTTTCTTTAGATTACAGTGTAATCTACACTTTCAATGTATGCATTTAAAATGTTGTAAAACTTATATGTGGCCAAGTATGTAATTTTGAATACCATGCTGCTGCTGCTAAGTCGCTTCAGTCATGTCCGACTCTGTGCGACCCCATAGATGGCAGCCCACCAGGCTCCCCCGTCCCTGGGATTCTCCAGGCAAGAACACTGGAGTGGGCTGCCATTTCCTTCTCCAATGCATGAAAGTAAAAAGTGAAAGTGAAGTCGCTCAGTCGTGTCCAACTCTTTGCGACCCCATGGACTGCAGCCTATCAGGTTCCTCCATCCATGGGATTTTCCAGGCAAGAGTACTGGAGTGGGTTGCTATTGCCTTCTCTGTTTGAATATCATAATCAGTGGTTAATATTAAAAAGTCATATGTGTAAGCAATAAGAAATAAATTCCATGTAATATGGTATAGTCTGGAAATATCTGTGATATGCTTTTTTTCATGAGAAGAGATGCATCATGTAATATTGTATTATATTTTAATAGTATAATTTGAAATGACTAATTTCCTATTTACAGATGTATTCTAATTTTCGTGTCTATCAGTAGTGTAGATACTAAAGTGTATAATTTAAAAGTATTATATTTTTTGTCAATATAAATGAAACCAATTGAAAGTCTTGATATAATTGTTCCAGTTTTGAAAAGGGACAATTAAAACTTAATTGGAAAAAATTGTACCTCTGCCTTAATTTTTGCTATGATGCTGTGGATATCATTCTAAAACAGCTTTCTATGACTTTGAAAACTTCATTGCAGCTTGAAGCTCAACAACATACACCATGTTTGTAACTAAACTTTTCATATGTGCCTTAGGTAAAATTCAATTTTGTTTCTTCATTTTCCTATTTCTAATCACATCTACAAGGACAGCAAAGACTAGTTCTATGGATATAATAACACAAATTCCATTATCTTCTAAAACTAGGTCCCTCTCTTTGTAAATTGGGTTAGTTATAGTCTTATTCTTTGTGAGAGGAAATAAAATTGTTTATAAGGAAAAGGATTTTTTTTTTTTTTTAGTTTTTCAAAGGTTTTATCTGAGTATTATGTTTTGATGAAATTGTGGAGAGAAGTTATATATATTTTGAAGAGTTTCTTTCATTAATCTGTACAACTTAAAATATATATTTTTACTTTCACTGGCACAGAACAATAGTCTTGTTCAAATGTTTCATTCCTTTGGTATGTCTGCTGCCTCACTGCAGTTACCTGAAATTTCCTGAAGTTCTGAGAATGTCTAGGTTAACCAGTGCCATGCTTTCTCATGTTCCTGCTTTGCCTTGGGCCTGTTTCTTCTTTTTAACCAAAACTTGCATATCTCACATTGTAATATGACAGGCACTGTGTTATTCTTACCCACACTAGACAGTTTATTAGAGTCCTAATAATGTATCTTAGTGAAAATTTATGCGAGATCCTTTTGAAACAGTGTTATCGTCTAATGTTTTATAAACTAGCTTCTGCCAAAAGATGTTATATAGGCCTTATTTATTTTTTTTTAATTAAACATTTTAGAAATGGTTCCTTGCAGTTAATTTTCTTTAGTTAATTGCTACTCAATCTTATCTGACTAGAGAAAACATTCTTTTATAGCATTTCTACTGATATCTGTGAATATTGATTATATCTACATATATTTTCTTTGCAATACCAATTAGGGAAATGGGTTGGCTTAACCCAATAGTGTAACTTGGAGTGGCACCATTCTGACCAATAAAGTAGATGAATAGATCTTTGAGAATGACAATGGAAGAATCCCAGGAACTGCCATATTTGAAAGGCAAACAAAAAGAGGAGACAAGGAAGACAAGTGAGAAGGAGCCGCTTGAGAATCAAGAGAGGATGGTGTCACGTCAATTAAAGGAAGAGAGAGGAGTTTAAAGTGATAAAAACTGCATCGGCCAAATCAGTTCTCATGGAAATAAGGGGCATAAACCAGATTATAACTAAGAAAGAGAAGATAAAATAGGGGTGCTACTATAAGTATTAATCTTACATGAAGTTCATGTATGAAAGATAAGTGAGAAAGAGAAGAAACACAGAAAGGTAAATATTTTGTTTAAAGATGAAAAGACTTGAATTATTTGCAAATGATGAGACCAACTAGGCTTAATTTTCAAAAATATACAGATGACTCCTACAACTCAACAACAAAAAAAACTCAAACAATTCCAATGAAAAATGGGCAGAAGCTCCAAACAGACATTTTTCCAAAAGAAGACACACAGATGGCCAACAGCCACACAAAAAGACGCTCAACATCACTAATTATTACATAAATGCAAAGCAAAACTACAATGAGGTACCACCTAACACTAGTCAGAATGGCCATCATTGAAGTCTACAGATAACAAGTGCTGGAGATGGGTGTATAGAAAAGGGAACCCTCCAACGCCATTGGTGGGCATGTAAACTGGTGCAACCACTATGACAAAGGTAATAGTACAGAAGGTTCTCAAAAAACTAAAAGAGAATTGTCATATGGTCCAGCAATCCCACTCCTGGGCTTCAGTTCAGTTCAGTTCAGTTCAGTTGCTCAGTCGTGTCCAACTCTTTGCAACCCCAAGAATTGCAGCACACCAGGCCTCCCTGTCCATCACCAATGCCCGGAGTTCACTCAAACTCATGTCCATTGAGCCAGTAATGCCATCCACCCATCTCATCCTCTGTTGTCCCCTTCTCCTCCTGCCCCCAATCCCTCCCAGCATCAGAGTCTTTTCCAATGAGTCAACTCTTCGCATGAGGTGGCCAAAGTATTGGAGTTTCAGCTTTAGCATCAGTCCTTTCAAAGAACACCCAGGACTGATCTCCTTTAGCATGGACTGGTTGGATTTCTTTGCAATCCAAGGGATTCTCAAGAGTCTTCTCCAACACCACAGTTCAAAAGCATCAGTTCTTCGGCACTCAGTTTTATTCACAGCCCAACTCTCACATCCATACATGACCACTGGAAAAACCATAGCCTTCACTAGACAGACCTTTGTTGACAAAGTAATGTCTCTGCTTTTTAATATGCTATCTAGGTTGGTCATAACTTTCCTTCCAAGGAGTAAGCGTCTTTTAACTTCATGGCTGCCATCACCATCTGCAGTGATTTTATATGCAGAAGTCTAATTCAAAAAGATGCATGCTCCCCTATGTTTGTAGCAGCACTGTTCACAATAGCAAAGACGTGGAAACAACCTGAATGTCCATCAACTGGTGAATGGATAAAGAATATGTGTTACATATACATGATGGAATACTACTTAGCCATAAAAAGAATGAAATGATGCCATTTACAGCAACGTGGATGGACCTAAAATTTATTATTCTAAGTGAAGTCAGAGAAAGAAAAATATCATATGACATCACTTACATGTGAAATCTAAAATATGACATAAACGAACTTATCTTGAAACAGACTCACAGATATAGAGAACAGACTTGTAGTTGCCAAGTGGGAAGGAAAGGGACAAGGCATAGAGTGAAAATTTGGCATTGGCAGATGGAAACTCTTATATGTAGAATGGATATACAACAAGGTCCCACTGTATAGCACAGAAAACTATATTCAATATCCTGTGATAAACCACAATGGAAAAGAATAGGAAAAACAACATGAATATATATGTATATGTATATATATATACATATATATGTATTCAATACATATGTATATATGTATTGAATTACTTTGATGTACAGCAGAAATACATTCTACACTGACAGTTCAGTTCAGCTCAGTTCAGTCACTCAGTTGTGTCCAGCTCTTTACGACCCCATGTACTGCAGCAAGCCAGGCCTCCCTGTCCATCACCAACTCCCAGAGTCCACCCAAACCCATGTCCATTGAGTCGGTGATGCCATCTAACCATCTCATCCTCTGTTGTCCCCTTCTCCTCCTGTCCTCAATCTTTCCCAGCATCAGGGTCTTTTCAAATGGGTCAGCTCTTCACATCAGGTGGCCAAAGTATTGGAGTTTCAGCTTTAGCATCAGTCCTTCCAATGAACACCCAGGACTGATTTCCTTTAGGATGGACTGATGGATCTCCTTGCAGTCCAAGGGACTCTCAAGAGTCTTCTCTAACACCACAGTTCAAAACACTGACAGTAGTTGAACAAAATAATTTCTTAAAAAAAGATGAAAATACCTGGACTTTTCTTAAGAGAAGCGGAAGAAAAAAAGTAGAGAATCTAAGGAAGAGAGCTAGGTTTAGGGTGCAGCAGTTTGAAGTGAGTGGGATCCAGAGCCCAGGGGAAGGGAGTAGCTTCCAGGAGGAGTGAAGCCACTTTCTCTAAGGTTGCAGAAACATAACGTGCTGTGTGTAGGGAATAGGTAACCAAAGAAATTCACATATAGTGGATTCGATTCTCTTTGTGAAACAGGAGAGAAAGAAATGTGAACCAGGAGTGTCATTCTTCTAGGCCAGAAGACCTAATAACACAGATTAAAATTAAATATGACCATTAAGGAAATATGACATATTGGGCTTCCCTAGTAGCTTAGATGGTAAAGCACCTGCCTGCAATGGAGAAGACCCGGGTTTGGTCCCTGGGTTGGGAAGATGCCCTGGAGAAGGAAATGGCAACCCACTCTGGGATCCTTGCCTGGAAAATTCCATGGACAGAGGAGCCTGGCAGGCTACAGTCCATGGGATTGTAAAGAGTTGGATAGAACTGAGTGACTAACACAGAACATTAAGGAAGGTGGCTTAAGGCTGACCAGTGGCATGCAAACACTATGTACTATTCAGATAAATGTAGCTTCAGGTAAGCATTCCCTTTCATCTCATCTCCTGACCAACTACCTTATTAGAATGTCAAATACTTAAGATGGTATTTAGGGCTTCCCTGGTGGCTCAGTGGTAAAGAATCCACCTGCCATTGCAGGGGACACAGGTTTGATCCCTGGGTTTAGAAGATCCCCTGAAGGAGGAAATGGCAACCCACTCCAGTGTTAGAATCCCACACACAGAGGAGCTTGGCAGGCTATAGCCCTTGGGGTCACAAAAGAGTTGGACATGACTTAGTGACTAAACAACTCCAAGATGGTATTTAAGATTAAAAAGCTAGAGGAAAAAGAAAGCTACAGAAACCAAATACTATCTCTCATTGTTTTAAAATGTACCAGGATTTGTTTTAAACCTATATGGTAAGTCAAATAGAATTAGAACTAACTGTCATGAAGGAAGAAATTTTTATGCTCACAGATCCCTAGAAATAGGACACATGACCCATCATGCAGGGCCCCATGTGGGAGCACTATGGTCAGTCAGGGGGCAGAAGGAGTAAGAGGAAAATATGGGCAAGAGCCCTTACTGTGGTTTCTGTGGGGAGATTGGGTGAGGCAGGAGGGTAACCAGGCTTAAGGTTGGCTAGTTTGAATAGTTTAAGGGGCTCTGGAGTACATGCACTGGCCATGGTCCTTAGGGCAGGTGGATAACAGTAAAAGTATGAGATTCAGATGAAGGCTGTGACTGAACTCTGTGGTCTTTGGGTTGGCTGGTTTGCATACAAGAGTCATGTTCACAGAGGAGTTGTCCACCATCTCTAAGAATTGGCTAGCCCTGTTAGGGGCAGTTTCTTACCAGTCAGTGAGGCCCCAGATGCCAGGGTGTCAAGAATATACAACATAAGGGACTTGCCTGGTGATCCAGTGGCTAAGACTCCATGCTCCCAATGCAAGGGGCCCGGGTTCCATTCCTGGTCAGGAACCAGACCCCACGTGCAACAACTGGAGTTCCTGAATGTTGAAATGAAGATCGAAGATCCTATAGGTTGTGACGAAGACCAAGCACAGCCAAATAAGTAAAAAAATAAATATTTTAAAATAGAATATGCAACATAAAACATTTACAATTAATATGCATGTCAGGGCTATCATTTGCAATTGAGAAAGAAAGTTGGTGGTCTAGTGAATATTGCCTTTTTCTATGCTTTAATATCTCCAGCCAAGAAGGAGGCTGAAAGGTCCAACTTGATTGATGACCTGTGAATCAGTGTCCAGCAGCAAAGCAGAAATGATGCTGACTCCTTCAAAATAAAATAATTTACTGCATGACATCCGTAATGCAGGTGAAGAGTGGCTGCCAAGACAAAGAGAAACAGGAAATCAGCCTATACCGTAGCTGTCCAGGAAGTCGCTATTAGCCCAGGACAGGGAAACAAGAAGCAGAGTTCACAGAGCTCAGAAGCCGAGAGGCTGATGGCGGTCATGACATAAAGGCCGGTCCTGTGCACTGTGAGCTGAAGCTGCTGAAAAGATGCCAGGAGACTGAGGGAGAGTGATACCCAATTCAAGGGCTTCTCCTTCTTTTCAGCCTCACTTCCCATGGACTCATAGTACTCAAGCCAGAGGACAAGGGAGCTTGGAAAATAGTTTCCTGAGATGCAGAGCAGGCAGGAGATTGTCAGGAAATGATTTGAGAGCAAACAGGGCATATCCTGCAGTTCAGAGATGCAGGGTTTAGAATGACTAGAAAGACGGGAAGTCATATGGGTGTTTGTGCCAGGTGCTCATTTCTGAGGCAGTTACATCGAGGTCATCTGGCTGCTCTCCTCAAATCCATTAAGAAAAAAGGGAGCCAGAAGAAAAATATAGGCAGAGTTCCATGCCCTGCAGAATCCTCTAATTCTTGACTCTTCCAAGCCACAGAGACAATACCTAGGGACTGTTAGGAGGCAGAATTCCTCAGCATGATGTCTAAGGTGGATCCCCCTCCTCGATTTCAACAGCAGGATCCTCTCTGCAGCCTGGTTATTTTGACAGTACAGACTGTCTTCATCTTCCCCTTATTAAGAACTCAGCCTCTTTTAAGCTTTCTTTGGCCCACTAAACCATGTTTAAAGTAGACATTTTAGGCTGCACTGCTTGAGAGTAACTTTAGGCATGGGTGGGAGTAAAGGGTGGTTTACATACTCCTCTCTGGCTTTCAGTTCAGTTCAGTTCAGTCGCTCAATCGTGTCCGACTCTTTGCAACCCCATGAACTGCAGCACGCCAGGCCTCCCTGTCTATCACCAACTCCCGGAGTTCACCCAAACTCATGTCCATCGAGTCTGTAGTGCCATCTACCCATCTCATCCTCTGTTATCCCCTTCTCCTCCTGCCCCCAAACCCTCTCAGCATCAGAGTCTTTTCCAAGGAGTTAACTCTTCGCATGAGGTGGCCAAAGTATTGGAGTTTCAGCTTTAGCATCAGTCCTTCCAAAGAACACCCAGGACTGATCTCCCTTAGAAAGGACTGGTTGGATCTCTTTGCAGTCCAAGGGACTTTCAAGAGTCTTCTCCAACACCACAGTTCAAAAGCATCAATTCTTCGGTGCTCAGCTTTCTTCACAGTCCAACTTTCACATACATACATGACCACAGGAAAAACAATAGCCTTGACTAGACAGACCTTTGTTGGCAAAGTAATGTCTCTGTTTTTCAATATGCTATCTAAGTTGGCCATAATTTCCTTCCAAGGAGTAAGCGTCTTTTAATTTAGATGAGCATAAATTGTCTCCCAATTCCTGTGTTAACAGAAAACACAGTTTTCTTTTGATTATTTTCTAACTAGCTTAGTTTTGTCTCAGACTCCAGGCTCCAGGAAGAAAGAAGCAGAATGCTGTCTTTTTTTTTTAATTTTATTTTATTTTTAAACTTTACATAATTGTATTAGTTTTGCCAAATATCAAAATGAATCCGCCACAGGTATACATGTGCTCCCCATCCTGAACCTTCCTCCCTCCTCCCTCCCCATACCATCCCTCTGGGTCGTCCCAGTGCACTAGCCCCAAGCATCCAGTATCGTGCATCGAACTTACTGGAAGTTCAAAAGCAACCTCTGGTTCAAGGACCTCATGCCTATTTTAATAGCAGTGTGCTATGAATCTATGGATGTGTGAGTTGGACCATGAAGAAGGCTAAGTGCTGAAGAATTGATGCTTTTGAGTTGTGGTACTGGAGAAGACTCTAGAGAGTCCTTTGGACTGCAAGGAGATCAAACCAGTCAAGCCTAAAGAAAATCAACCTGGAATATTCATTGGAAGGACTGATGCTGAGGCTCCAATACTTTGGCTACCTGATGCCAAGAGCCTACTCATTGGAAAAGACCCTATGTTGGGAAATATGGAAAGCAAATAGAGAAGTGAGCAGCAGAGGATGAAATGGTTAGATAGTATTACTGACTCAATGGATATAAATTTGAGCAAACTCCAGGAGATAGTGGAGGACAGAGGAGCTTAGTGTGCTGAAGTCCATGGGGTCACAAAGAGTTGCACATGACTTAGTGACTGAACAACAACAGCAACATGAACCTGAAACTGTAACCCTGGTTTTAAGTCTGATAATTCTGCTGGATCCTTAGCTCCTTGAAGGCATAGGCTCTGCTCAGTAAGTGATTCTTCATTGATAAGGAATTTTCATAAGCGCTTAGCCAGTCTTCCCAATATGAAAGAAAGTGGGTAACAGCTAACTACAGAAATTACAATGTCCACCTAGTTACAGAAAAAGCATACCTCTCAAAATGTAGTGACAATTGTGCTGATAGTATGAGTGTCTTTATCAACCACCATGAAAAGACACAGATGACTTCCTCTTCAGTTTTATTAGAACCCTGATAAACTGACTGATGTGAAGTGAGGAAAAATACTGGGAAATGTTCCTGATATAACTTGGAGAAAGTGGGATTGATTATACGTATAAAACATATGTATAGAGACAACAGTTAAATCTCCACTAACATCTAAACTATTTTTCATGTTTATTCCCTTAGAACCAAAGTACAGTCTCTTCTAAAAGGAACTGACATTTTCCTTTTGATTTATTTAGCAGTTTTAAAGCTAAATGTCTTTACAGCATGGTAGGGTAGGTCAAACAGCAAAATAAGATTGGAACAAATGTCAGGATAGCCGACACAAGGCAACTGAGTAGGTGGGTCATCGTTATTTATAAACATAAAGAAAGTAGGTGACAGGGAACTTAAAAAATGAAAAGAAAAATTCAGTGCTTGTGCTAAAATAAAGAATAGTATAAGCTGCCCCAAATGATTCTCCTTTTCCCACATCAGCTGTGAAGACCAGAAAAGGGAATAATATTGTTATTACTTTTATCTTTCTCCATTCATCTTCACCCTTTTTTTCATTTTAACTTTGTCCTATTTGCCCAAGCTCTCCTTTAAATTTCAATAAATATTTAATATTTATTGAATGGGAAATATTAGTTCATTCACTCCCTCATTCACATGTTTCATACTTTTACAATTTCTATGAATGTTTTTAGAAGGACTGCTATGTATCAGACACTGTTCTAAGTGTTTGGAAAATGATGTGAGAAAAGAAGAATCCTTGCCCTCTGAGATTTATGATCTAATGAGGGAAGAGACAATAAGTTAACTAAATCACTAAAGTATATAATAGACTATACCATGGTACATTTTATGAAAAGAAACAAAGCAGGAAGTTGGTCAGAAATTTTTCATTTTTCTAGAGAGGATCAAGGAAAGCCTCCCTAGAAAGATAACATTTGAGTCAAAACCTGGGAGAAGCAGGAGAATGAGCCATGTGGACATTTGGAATGGGCGTGTTCTAGGTTAGAGGAACAGCAAGTAAAGAACATTTTGCTTTGGATGTTTGAACAATAGTAAAGAAGCCAGAGTGGATCAGAATGAGCAGGGAAAGGAGGAGTAGATATAATGGGCCAAAGGTGAGGTGATACATCCTGAAAGATCCCTGTAGGTCATTGTGGTAAGCTTGTCTTTTACTCTAAGTGGGATGTGAAGCCTTGGGTAGGTTTGCGCAACACAATTTTTTTAGCTGCTATATTGAAGATAGGCTGAAGAGAGGGAGGCTATCAATTACAAGACAATTTGGAAGCTGTGTCAATAATCCAGGTAGAGGATGATGGTGGTTTGGGTCAGGGTGCTAGCAGTGAAGGAGGTAGGAAGTGTGTGGTTTTTAAATATATATATATTATATATACATATATATTTAATATATATTAAATGTATATATTTAATATATGTTAAATGTGTATATTTAATATAAATATATATATAATATGATTTCAGTATTAATAAAGTACTGAAAAGTGATGTGAGAGGATTTGTTAATAGATCATCTATTTTATAGGAGACAAATGAGCCTAGTCAGAAGTGAGTCCAGGGGTTTTACCCTGAGCAACAGAAGGGATGCAACTGTCCTTACCAAAATGTGAAAGCCCATATTAGGAGATTTGGGAGCAAGACTCAGGGCTCAATTTAGGACAAGTTAGGACTTGGATAGCTATGAGATGTGGAAATGTCAAATAGGCAGATAGATGTAAGAGGATGGGGTTCATGGAGAGGTCTGTGCTGGAAATATTAATTTGAGGTTTGTCAGCTCTGAGATGGTTTTTAAAGCCACAGAAATGGATGAGATAGAAAAAAAAAAAAAACAAGAACTGAAGTAGATGGAACATAAATGCTCAGATGGCTGGCTCTGGGGACAGGGCTGCCACATCCAGTGGCACAAGCAGCTCTACATGACCCCCTGGGGGATCATTCACCTTAGCCAGAAAGAGACAGAGAAGCAGGGACCAGCACAGGCCTAGGAATGCTAAGGGAGGGTGGTGACCTGGCTGTCACACGAAGG
>NW_011495024.1:5698176-5724562 GCF_000754665.1 Bison bison bison | reverse complement strand
TGATCAACTGTGTCAAATGCTGCTAAGTCTTCTAATAAGGTGAGGACTGAGAAGTCCAGGATGACTTTTTCATATGAAAGAAACAGGACATGGTCAAACCCTGGGAGTAATTCATAGTCTAGCAGACTCTGACAGGCAAAGTTTTATAACACTGCTATAGGCAAAGTGCCAGGGAAATACAGGGCGGGTGGGTGGGGGGGGAGGCGCGGGTAGATGGCAATTCTAACCAAGTGTGATCAGAAATAGTGCAGGGAAAATGTGATATAACTATGTAAGCCCTGATATGAAAAACTGTTAAGAGCTAAGGCAAATATTTGAAAATATTATGCAGTAAGTGACCAAGAATAAATTATTTCTCTCCAACGGAGACTTAATCTAGTGAAACTTAATCTGGAAGATGTTTCTTTTCTGTAATAGTTAGGGCTGACCATACAATACCTCCCACCCCTATTAGTATCCCTGAAGACAGTACAGATAAACTGAGACAAACACCACCTGGGAAGCAACTGACACAGGCATATGGCAGAAGAAGCATTATATAGACTTAGTTATACAGTTAAGTTTATATAGACTCAGCATTATATAGACTCGTTATATAGTTGCAGTAACAACTAGAGTCAGGGAGATTTGAAACAATGTAAATGCAGTTGATGAAAGATGAGTTTTAGGATCTGGATTTTGAGCAGACACAGATATAAAGTTCTGTGAAATTAGTTTAGCAGCCCAAGCACTAAAACTAGTTCATTCTGTCCGTCGTTTATAAGGGAGGAGAAAAATGTTTAGGACATTATGAATGGGAAATTAACAGGATCTATGGGCAAAAAAAAGACATTTTGCTTAACTACACCTAGATAAACCATTCGTCAGTGAAGTGGTTTTAGAAATTCCTATATGAACCTCTGTGTGCTAGTTATAATCCGTTGTGTAGACGAATGGCAGGGTGATGAGAATAAGAAAGATCTCTGAATTTGGACTACTGAGGTTCTTTTGGGAAAGCAAAAGTGAAATGGTAGTCATGGACTTCAGCCTGCCAGGCTCCTCTGTTCATGGAATTCTCCAGACAAAAACACTGGAGTGGGTTGCCATTTCCTTCTCCAGAGGATCTCTTTGATCCACGGACTGAACCTGGGGTCTCCTGCATTGCAGATAGATTCTTTACCATCTGAGCCACCTGGGAAGCCTTAATTTAATTACTAAGTTTATTTTTATAATGCATATAATAAAACTGTGTCACTGCAGTGACACATTCCTGCGGTGTCTCATTCCTGCATTGAGAAAATGCATTCATAGTGTCCATAGTATAATAATAACTCAATAAACTTTAGCTACTATTATTAGTATATTCAGTAAATTCTTAAGTAAACTATTATAATCATTCATTCCTAGTGTTAAATTAATCATTCTCAACCAATATCTTTCTTGCCTTTATTAATTCCAGAGTAAAGAATCATTGAGACTTGGTTATTGATTTGATTGATTTCTACTGGTTATTGACATTAAGATTTTTCACTCACTATATGTCAACTGAATAACACATAAGCAACAAATAGTGTTGTCTTATTTTTGTTGTTTTGGTTGTATTTCAAAGTCAAGGGCTTTTGAATCGTACCTTGAAGGAAAATTAGGTATTCTCTAGCTAACGAATAAAGTCGGCTCTAGGAAGAAGGTCTGGATATTGAGCCATAGTGGTATGAGATTGTTCTTAGGGCATAGAAGATAGTGAAACCATGTGACTGAAGGATAGGATGCATGCAGATGGAAAGTAGGAATTAAGGCTATGCATGTAAGAGAGTGTCTTCTGTAATATGCTGAAGAACATGGATATTGAAATTTTAAAAAATTGACAGATTTATTGGAGGTATAATTAATATATGATAAACTATATATCAATATATATTTAGAGTGTACAGTTTGATACATTTTGACATGGGTAGACATTGATGAGACAGACAAAGCAATAAAGATAATGAACATATCAATCATCTAAAAATTTCCTCATGCCCCTTTTACAGTTTTTCATTCATGCAATGTCCATGTCCCCTTCCAGGAAACTACTGATTTATTTCTGTCACTAGAGATTTACATGTAAGCTTTAGAATGTTTTATAAGTAGGATCATAAAATTGAACTTTCCTTGATGTGTCTTCTTTCACTAAACATAAATAGGTGGGAATTCACCTGTATTTTGAAATAGATCCATAGTTCATTCTTTTTATTGATGAGTAGTATTTTATTGTAAGCATATATCACAATTTGTTTATTGATCCAACTATGGATGGCTATATGGGTTAACTCCAGTTTTGAGCTATTGCAAAGCTGTTAGGAACAGTCATGTAGAAATATATTGTTATATGCTTTCATTTCTCTTGGGAAAATACTTAGGAGAAGGATGGCTGGGTCACATGATTTATTTATTCAGTGTTAGAAATCTGTCAACTTATGGCTCAAAGTGATTGTACCATTTTAGATTCCCATCAGCAGTTCCAGTTGCTCTGCATCCTTGTCAACACTTGGGTTGTTTGTTCATTTATTTGAGCCATTCACATATGAGTTGAGTGTTATCTCCTCATGGTTTTAATTTGTATTTCCCTAATGACTAATGCTATTAAACAGCTTATCGTGTGTTTACTTGCCCTCTATATATCTACTCTAATAAAATATTTGTTCAAATCCATATTTCTATTTCTCACTTCCTGTCCTTTGTGCTTTTTAGGTCATACAGTTTACTTCTGACAAGTGTTACAAATACCACAGTATATTATTATTTTTGCCTTAAACAATCGGTTACCATTTAAAATGATTTAATGCATGAGAAAAACATCTTTTCTATTTACTTATTCATTTATCATTTTCTGTGCTCTCCATTTCTTGTGGTATATTCAAATTTTCAGCTTCTGTCATTTTCCTGTCTATTGGACTTTCTTCAGAATATGTTACGATGTAGGTCTGCTGATGATTAATTCTTTCAGCTTTTCTTAGTCTAGAAAAGTATTTTGCCTTTGTTTTTGAATTTTAATTTTTGTTGAATTTTTTTTCTTTCAGTGGTTTTAAGACTTTGCTTTACTGTCTTCTGGTTTACTTTGTTTCCAATAAGAAATCTACTGTTATCCGTAACATTGTTTCATTGTATGTAGTTCAAACTTTGTCTCTGACTGATTTAAAAATTTTATCTTAATCACTTCTTTAAAGTAGTTTTTTTTAAAGTGGCTATGGATTCCTTCATTTTGAGGGGTGAAGGGGACGTTAAGGAGATAAATTCTTAATGGTAATCATAATCTTGAACTTCTCACGATGAGTTACAGGCTTGAAGAAGTGCTTTTTCTGTCCTCTCCCATCTTCTATCAAACATCATCAAGAATCAGCCATGCTGCTGCTGCTGCTAAGTCGCTTCAGTCATGTCCAACTCTGTGCGACCCCATAGACGGCGGCCCACCAGGCTCCCCCATCCCTGGGATTCTCCAGGCAAGAACACTGGAGTGGGTTGCCATTTCCTTCTCCAATGCATGAAAGGGAAAAGTGAAAGTGAAGTCGCTCAGTTGTGTCCGACTCTTAGCGACCCCATGGACTGCAGCCTACCAGGCTCCTCTGTCCATGGGATTCTCCAGGCAAGAGCACTGGAGTGGGGTGCCACTGCCTTCTCCAAGAATCAGCCATAGGTACACCCATTTCCCCTCCCTCCTGAATATTCCTCCCATCTCCCTCCCCATCCCACCCTTCTAGATTGTTACAGAGCCCCTGTTTGAGTTCCCTGAGACATACAGCAAATTCCCATTGGCTATCTATTTTACATATGGTATTGTAAGTTTCCATATTACTCTTTCCATACATCTCACTGTCTCTTTCCTCCCCTCCCTCCCCCTGTATCCATAAGTCTGTTCTCTATGTCTGTTTCTCCATTGCTGCCCTGAAAATAAATTCATCTGTACCATCTTTCTAGATTCCATATATAGGTGTTAGAGTGCAATATTTATATTTCTCTTTCTGACTTACTTCAGTCTGTATGATAGGTGCTAGGTTCATCCACCTCATCAGAACTGACTCAAATGTGTTCCTTTTTATGGCTGAGTAATATTCCATTATGTATATGTACCACAACTTCTTTATCCATTCATCTGTTGATGGACATCTAGGTTGCTTCCATGTTCCAGCTATTGTAAATAGTGCCACAGTGAATATTGGGGTACATGCATTTTTTCAACTTTGGTTTCCTCAGGATACATGCCTAGGAGTGGGATTGCTGGGTCATGTGGTGTTATTCCTAGTTTTTTTTTTTTTTTAAGGAATCTCCATACCATGATCCTAGTTGCTGTATCAATTAACATTCCCATCAGCAATGCAAGAGGGTTCCCTTTTCTCCACACCCTCTCCAACACTTATTGTTTGTAGACTTTTTGATAATGGCCATTCTGACTGGTGTGAGGTGGTATCTCATTGTAGTTTTGATTTGCATTTCTCTAATAATGAGTAATGTCGAGCACCTTTGCATGTGTTTGTTAGCCATCTGTATGTCCTCTTTGGAGAGATGTCTGTTTAGGTCTTTTTTCCCCACTTTTTGTTGGGATTGTTTGTTTTTCTGGTGTTGAGTTGTATGAGCTGCTTATATATTTTGGAAATTAATTCTTTGTCAGTTCTTTCCTTTGCTATTAGTTTCTCCCATTCTGAGGGCTGTCTTTTCACCTTGCTTGTAGTTTCCTTTGCTGTGTAAAAAATTTTAAGTTTAATTAAGCCCCACTTGTTTATTTTTGTTTTTATTTCCATTACTTTAGGAGGTGGGTCATAGAGGATCTTGTTTTGATTTAGGCCACTGAGTGTTCTACCTATATTTTCCTCTATGAATTTTATAGTCTCTGATCTTACATTTAGGTCTTTAATCCATTTTGAGTTTATAATTGTGCATGGTGTTAGGAAGTGTTCTAACTTCTTTCTTTTACATGTAGCAGTCTAGTTTTCCCAGCACCACTTATTGAAAAGGCAATCTTTTCCCCATTATATATTCTTGTCTCCTTTGTTAAAAATAAAGTACCCATAGGCGCATGGGTTTATCTCTGGGCTCTCTACCTTGTTCCATTGGTCTATATTTCTAATTTTGTGCCAGTACTGTATTGTCTTCATGTTTGTAGCTTTTTTGTGTATTCTGAAGTCAGGAACGTTGATTTCTCCAGATCCATTCTTCTTAAGACTGCTTTGGCAATTTGGAGTCTTTTGTTTTTCTATATGAATTGTGAATTTTTTTGTTCTAGTTCTGTGAAAAATGCCATTAGTAACTTGATAGGGATTGCATTGAATCTGTAGATTGAATTTGGTAGTATAGTCATTTTCATGATATTGATTCTTCCTACCCAGGAACATGGAATATCTCTCCATCTGTTTATGTCATCTTTGATTTCTTTCATCAGTGTCTTATAATTTTTCATATACAGTCCTTCTGTCTCCTTAAGTAGGCTTTTTCCTAGATATTTAATTCTTTTTGTTGCAATGGTGCATGGGATTGATTCCTTAATTTCTCTTTCTGAGTTTTTATTGTTAGTGTATAGGAATGCAAGTGGTTTCTGTGTGTTGACCTTGTATTCTGTGACTTTCCTAAATGCAGTGATTAGCTCTAGTAATTTTCTGATAGTTTCTTTTGGGTTTCCTACGTATAGTAT
Source organism: Bison bison bison (assembly GCF_000754665.1). Classification (NCBI taxonomy): domain Eukaryota; kingdom Metazoa; phylum Chordata; class Mammalia; order Artiodactyla; family Bovidae; genus Bison; species Bison bison. The sequence continues at coordinate 5,718,918 of NW_011495024.1, read as the reverse complement.
CATGTCATCTTCAAGGTGAGAGTTTTGCTTCTTCTTTTCTGATTTGGATTCCTTTTATTTCTTTTTCCTTCTCTAATTGCCATAGCTAGGACTGCCTAAACTATGTTGAATCATAGTGGTGAGAGTGGTTTCCCATACACTAGGGACTGTAATGAAATATATAATTAGACTACTAATGAACTTACAATTATTAAAGCTTATAATTATTTTTAAGTTTTGTGTTTTAGAATGTTAACATCTTTGGTAGTATTTTGGACAATGATCAATAAAAAGGAGGAATTACATGTATGTAAGAGGAACTAGAAAAAGGAGATTCACTTAGAGAGGAGAAAATAGCATCATGTCACCAAAGCCATAAAAGGTAAGACATTCAAGGGAGCTATAAGAAGCAGAAGGAACCTAAAGAAAATAATACAATTGGCAAGCGATTCTTGTTAATCTTGCAGAGAGAAGTTTTAATAACATGATGGCATTCTAGCCACCTTATAGAAGCTAGAAGGATGCATAGGAAACTGAGGAAATGAAGACAAGAGAAAATTTTAGAGAAATTTGGCTGTAAGCAGAGAGGAAGTTTAGACTCCAAGAGGTAAGGTGGTGATTTGGTTAAAGTGAAAGTGAAGTCACTCAGTTGTGTCCAACTCTTTGTGACCCCATGGACTGTAGCCTACCAGGCTCCTCTGTCCATGGGATTTTCCAGGCAATAGTACTGGAGTGAACTGCCATTTCCTTCTCCAGGGGATCTTCCCAATTCAGGGATCGAACCCGGGTCATCCGCATTGTAGACAGATGCTACCAGGGAAGTCCTGGTAGCATCTGGTTAAATTTGGTTAAGGACAAGATAAAAATAAGAAAATGAGATGTTAGAAAGGGATGAAAGGAAAGGAAATCTTTTGTGTCAACAAAGACAATTGAAGTTGGACAAGTTGTGAATTTAAAAGAGGAAAAAGAAGCAGAGGAAGAAAATAAACTTTTATAGGTCTTGTATGTGCTTCCCTCGTGGCTCAGTGGTAAAGAATCTGCTTGCCAATGAAGGAGATGTGAGTTTGATCCCTAGGCTAGGAAGATCCCCTGGGAAAGGAAATGGCAACCCACTCCAGTATTCAAGCCTGGGAAATCCCATGAACAGCAGAGCCTGGAGGGCTACAGTCCATGGGGTTGCGAAAGAGTTGGTCACGACTTAGCAACTAAACAACATGTGTACATTACTGGTTGCTTAACACATAATTTATAATGTTTATCATCATCATTCAACAAGGTAGCACTTACTATCTACTTTAGAAGAGAGAAACAAAAGGCACTCAGAAAATTGTAATAACCATTGTCCCATGGTTATTAAGTAACAGAAGTGGGATTCATATTCAGGTATATCTAAATCACATACGTCTAATACTCTTTACTCCAGCAAGTCAAGGGGACCAAAGCATTGAACTTGAAAATGGGGTCCTTTTCTTGACCTTTCACAGAAAAACAGAAAGTAAATATAAGTGAGTGAAGAGATCTTTATGACTGGATGCCGAGGGAAATCAAAAAAGGTTCATATCCGATGGTCTTATTTTATGTGCAGATGAATGTCCATGGAGGTGTATACCTGGGGACTCGGAGCTAATGATAAAGATTTAGATTTGTCTTTTCAGGAAATAGAAGAGATAACTGCAAATAAATAAAAGAATTATGTTTGTTCAATTTTTAAATATATTTAGGAGAACATCTTTGGAGTTTCATTTATATTTCTATTATTAGAAAATAAAGCATATGAAGTTCTTAGTAAGAAATTAACACTTCTGACTATAACTGTAAAAATAGATATAAACTATAATTTATGTATAATATTTTGCTTCACACTTCATTTTTGGTATAAACTATTTTAAATTATAAGAACTATTCTGAAAAATGTTTAATTTACTGTACTTTTAAAGTTACAAATCTTCTGGAAAAACAACAAATACACATCAATTGGGGTTAGATATACAAATCTTTTTCATTAATTTCAGTAACTGCTTTTCTCAAAATTTTATTTTGAATTATAATAAATAAATTATAGTGTTTTTGCCTGGAGAATCACAGGGACTGGGGAGCCTGGTGGGCAGCCGTCTATGGAGTCACACAGGGTCGGACACAACTGAAGTGACTTAGCAGTGCGATAAAATGAACTTTTTTTGGAGTATATTGAAATGAAGACAATTGACTTAAAAAGTAGATGTGATATTTTCCCCTTTATTCATGAGACCAGTGATCATTATAAAGGGGATCATTTTCATAAATGTTTTAAATACACATATTAAGTAAATTGAGAGAATTAATTCTATAATTAGGAAAAATAAATTTATTCATAAAGTAGCACTAAGATGGTAGAAAAACATGTGGATTATTTTACTGTGTGTTAAAAACTAAATAATAAGCAAATAAAGTATTGAAACATTTACTAAATGATAGAATGAAAAAAAACAGTAGCTAAAACTGTGTTAGGTACTTTCTAAGCACTCCAGATATAATCCATGAAGTGGGTACTGCCATCATCATTGTTTTGTAGATGAGGAAAGTGAGGCATATGGTAGCTAAACAACTTGGACAAGTTGTCACAGCTAATATATAATGAGGCTGGGATTCAAACCATAAGCATCAAGCATGAAAGCATGAATGCATTCTTATAGAATATTTTTTAAAGGAAAGTGTCAAATAATTAAACATAAAGTTGAAACATACAGCAACAACCTGTGAATACAGGATACATGTTATTATTCTCAGATTATATAACCTCCTATCAGAAATAACTTAAGAATTCTAGTTTCAAGTTCAATGTTTGTTCTCTTTTGTTTGAATGTTGACCATGGACTGCTCAGCAATCATTTATTTGGCCAACAAATATTTATCTTGAATTGATTATGTTCCAGATATTCTCCTAGGAACAGGGGATACAATTGAAGGAAGACTACCTTTTATTAGAGACAGACAACACATAAATACATAACTAAGTATAAATTTGTTGTTATTTAGTTGCTAAGTCGAATTCAACTCTTATGAACCCATGGACTGTAGCCTGGCAGGCTTCTCTGTCCCTGGGATTTTCCAGGCAAGAATACTGGACTGGGTTGCCATTTCCTTCTCCAGGGGATCTTCCTGACCTAGGGATTGAACCCATATCTCCTGTATTGTAGGCAGATTCTCTGCCACTGAGTCATTAAGGAAGCCCAAATATAAACTAGATAACCAAAAAAATATGATGGTAGTAGTTTGGGGAAGAAAAAATAAAACAAAGAAATACAGAGTTATGGGAGTGAAGTTTGACTGTATGGGCAAGACAGGCTTCTCTTGAGGATGTGATATTTGCTCTGAGAGATGAATGACAAGGAGAAGACACAGAAGGACAGAGCAGTCCAGGCAGGAAGAACACAAATGGCAAGATTCTGAGTCAGAGGTGAGCTAAGACTGGTAAGAAGCAGAAAGCAAGCCAGTGTTTCTTGAACTAGGAGAGAAGGGGGGACATGGATAGAGATGAGGAAGCATAATTCATGTGTCAGATTGTCCATTGTCTAGAGCAGCAGTCACTAACTTTTTTGGCACCAGGGATCAGTTTTATGGAAGATAATTTTTCCATGGGCTGGGGTGAGGGAATGGTTTCAGGTTTGCCTGCTGCTCACCTCCTGCTGTGTGCCCAGTTCCTAACAGACCACAGATTGATACCAATCCATGAACCAAAGGTTGGGGACCCCTAGTCTAGATGCCATGTGTTCAGAGTTTGGTTGTTTTTTGTCATCTTAGTGGAAACATCTGGGATATTTACCATTTAGTGTGCAGTTATAAGTCACCATTTGCATGGATATATGCTAAGATATTCGTGAAGTCAACGTTAACTATGTTCTTCAAGGCTACATTCTTTATAGACTTTTTTCTTGTATAAATATTTAGGAAACTCCAAACCAATTCACAAATCATTATCAGTGTACAGAACAGGAGAAAGCAAAATGAACCTTAGTGGGATCTCTTAGCCCTAGAGAAATTCAAGCAGAGAATATAGAAGGAAAGCAATGCACAGTAATATGAATGTGCATATTTCTGGAAGGATAGTAGGATTTTAGGCTTTAGTGTACTATGAGGATGTAGATTCATAGAATCATAAAGTAACAGCTGCAGCGGAGCTCAATGATCATCTCATTTCATAAATGAAGAAATTGGAGTCCAGCCAAAGTGTTCACTTGCCCAGGGTCATAAAACTCATTAAGCAGAGCCAGAATGAAATTATTCCTGTAAGTAAGATGCCGAAGAAGGGAAATGGAAAAATCTCTCCTTTATATTCATTAACTTTGCCAAAGCATTTCATTCTGTACTGTAGTAATTCATTGAGGCTGAAGCCAATATTTTGTGCCACTTGATGATCACCCCATCTACAATGCGTTCCCTGTCCCTCCTCATGTACTATGGAGCCCGGCCTTCTCTAAACCATCTTTTACTCTTGGCTTAGTGTACCACCACCATGCAGTACAACCTGAAATACTATGCCTTAGAAGCATCACATATTTCTCACTTTGGTGTGGGAATTCTCTGCGGCCTCCACATGGGTGTCTGCAAGGATCCACTCACCATTCTGAGGTAAAATAAACCAGGAAGTATGGCAAACCTTTGGCCATTGAGGAGGGGGAGGTCAGTGGATAAGTATGCCCTGAATCAATGACTAAGGTGACTGATTCTAAGGACTACTTTACGTAGCTCCTAAGAAAGTCCCCAGTGGAATTAGTTCCCCATTGTCCAGAGCAGTAACCATTTAGCCTTGAATTGGCAATCTTTCCTGGTTTCATGTTTCCTTGTCCTCTACTTTTGTCCCTTATAATTACTTCCCCAAATAAGGTGTCAGAGTATGCTCCCTTGTCTCAGGCTTGGGAAAACTGATGCTGAGATAGTATCCATTTGTTAACATGCCAACTTACATTATATATTTGGGCTTCCATGGTGGCTTAGACAGTAAAGAATCTGTCTGCAATGTGGGAAACCTGGGTTCGATCCCTGGATCAGGAAGATCCCCTGGAGAAGGGAATGGCAACCCACTCCAGTACTCTTGCTGGAGAATTCCATGGACAGAGGAGCCTGATGGGATATAGTCTATGGGGGTCACAGAAAGTTGGACATGAATGAGTGACTAAACTTCACACTTTAAATCATTTTTGGAGATAGACCACACATCATTTGTTATCAGTTGGAGAAAGAATTAAATGGCAAAGTGAATAGTATAGGGAAAAAATGCTATAGGAAATCATGGAGGGAAGCAATAAGACCTTACAGTGATTGGCAGAGAAGACTTTATACATTCACAAACGTTAGTAACTACTCAAAATGCATTTTGGTAAAAAGAGAAGAAACAATAAGAATCAAAGATGCAAAAGATAGAATTCCTACCTGAGATGGTTGGTTGTTCAGTGACTCAGTTGTGTCTGATTCTTTGTGACCCCATGGACTGCAGCATGCCAGTCTTCCCTGTCCTTCAACATCTCCTGGAGTGCACTCAAACTCATGTCCATATGAAGAGAAAAAGCCCCCGTGGTAAACCTCTTCTGTAATTAAGGCATCTCCATCAGAAGGGAAGAGGAGAACTTACCATGTCAGAAATGGACTGCCCCAAAGATAAGAAAAGATGACAAAACGTGACTTATCTTGGCTTCATGTCAACAAATCATGCCTCAGGATATAGAAAGAACTTGTGTATGGGACCAACTCAAGCCACCTAAGGGATCATAACAAATACATCATTTCCTCTCTTGATGATTTCTAGTGTTGTGCATGAAGATATGTTACAATCAGTCTGTGTTTTCCTTTGTGTTTAACAGATCATCTAGCCAAATTTATTGTGATGTATTTTTGAATAAAGATTTGAGCTATGTAACAGTATTCTTAAGTAAATGTATAGTAAGTTTGAATAGATGAATCTTACAAATGTTATTTATTGATGCAATTCTTTCTGAAAGAGTATCAAAATTGTTTCATTTGTCAGTCAATATTCTAACACTGGATATCAAAGATGAGTATAACATCTCTGCTGTCAAACTGATTATAGTTTATATATATCTATGTAGTTATTATATATCTATGTAGCACATAGATAAAAATTATATTTCTGTAATAATTTTAATGAGGAAATGGGAGCACAAACAAAGAGCACTTAATACACTGAGACTCAGAACAATCTCCTACTCTGTTCCTGGATGAGTTCAGTATTCAATAAGAATGTAGAAATCTCACTGGAGGGAAAATGAGGGTGGTGGCACTCCTAGCGGTAGGAGGGAACAAAGAGCAAACGGGTTGATAATGTTTGAAAGTAACTATAATCAGACTAGTATTATTTGACTGCAAACTTTGAAGAAAGAAGAGGTGAGAGGTGAGATTGGAGAGCCAGTAGCAAACAGATGAAAGGGACTGAGAATGGAAAAGAAATTGGGAGCGAGAGAGATCATACTCTGAATATATAAAAAAAATTCTTCATTGCAAACACAAAGCTAAATACTTCATTGTATGGGAAACGGAGAGCTATTGACAAATTTTGAAAAAGAGTGGATATGATCAGTTGGTGTTTCAAAAACCTTGCTCTTATGACTGCATGAGATGAATTTGAGGAGGTAAGAGTTTTTATCTTAGGAAGAATAGGTTCTGTATTTTTGTAAAGGTGAAGGCAAGGGTTGAAGGCTGAATGGGAGATGAGAATTGGAATAAGGAATTTGAGTTACAGAGGTGAGGATAAAGATTTTATGGTAGTTAGATGAAAACTCAGGTGAGAGATAGGATTAACATTTTAGGTTAACATTATTATTTACAAAATTATGTTTAATTTATAAAACAATGCAACGCTTTTCAGTGTCAATGAAATATGTTGCCTGCCACATCAGTAAACAAAAGGTGTTACAGCCATCTAAGTATCATATTACAGCTGCCCGACAGTGAGCCCTGAGGGAACTCAGGATGGAAACAGGATGCCCACAGTCTAGCACCCCAAATGAGGGATCCTCTCACCATGAGGATTCTCAGGGTGAGAAAGTGCAGGATACTGGCCCCAGATAGCTGAGGTGCAAACAAAGGAATGATTTCAGTGAGCCTAGATGCTTGCATTTTCCCAAACAGAAAAGTGCTAAATTCATTAACTTGAGATGTCTGGTTTTCTTTAATTAACAATAATCTTTTCAAGTTCCAACTACCTTGTCTTTGTTGCAAAGCCTCCTATGTAGCTTGTTTTCTCTCTTACCTCTTCAGAGCAGTTATAAGAGATAACTGAGATGCTGTGTCCTGGGCTTAAGTCCTCAGTTTTGTCCACTGATTAAAACATAATTCTCAACTTTTAGGCTGTCTAACCTTTTTTTTAGTTGACAATTGAATAGGTGATCAATGGAGAAAAGAAAAAAATTGACATATAAACCCTGCAAACACAAATTCTTTAAGAACACGAATATATTTCAATCTAACCTTCTATCTAAGCCTATTTATTTCAAATAAATGTAACCATAATTTCCTAATGTTTTTGGACTCTGTGTTTAAGCACCTTAACCATATTACAACACAGTATTTTTTTTAGAATAGTAATAACGAATCTATAACCAATTGACTTACAAAACATCTCAGTTACTTTGGAGATACAAGCATGAAGCTTTTTTTATTTTTGTTTCAATCACTGCTTTCAAATCTACTGTGTCAAGTCTCCCTTTCTGGCTTGTGTCCTAAGCACCTGGTAGAGAGAACTAATTCTGTAACACTTCCGTCACTTTTTCATCACTGAAATTAGTTCACTTGTTACAATTTCATATCTAATTCAAAGGCATTCTCTTCCTTTTGTGTTCAGTTCAGTCACTCAGTTGTGTCCGACTCTTTGCTACCCACGGACTTCAGCATACTAGGCTTCCCTGTCCATCACCAACTCCCGGAGGTTACTCAAACTCATGTCCATCGAATCAGTGATGCTGTCTAACCATCTCATCCACTCTTGTCCCCTTCTCCTCCTGCCTTCAATCTTCCCCTGCATCAGGGTCTTTTCCCTTTGTGAGGGTCAGCTGTATATTGGAATGGAGGGGCTTATCAAATCCTCCCCTTTCTCAGGCTATAGTCCTTCCAGTCTTGGAAGTCAGGGAAGAGGGTTTTGAAGGTCAAATGTCTCTAGAGAATGAGTGAGGTCAAGTCCTCTGCTTCTTGGTTGCCTTTGGTCTTTCAGTGTTTACATGGAGGCACCCTGATTAGCAAGTCCCAAAGTGGCAACTCTAGTGTTAGAGCTGGTTCTGACTCTGTGATTCCACTTATTCCATCTTCATCTTCTGAAATTTATTACTGGTTGGATCTCCATGTCAACTGGATAGCACTCTTTTTAGATTAGGAGAAAAATCTGTATGTCTTTCATATATAGAAGCTTGACTACATATGTCTTTCAACTCAAGAAAAATTAAAAAGCAGAACCATAAAATAAATGTTTCTAAATATAGGCTGTTGACTATGTGGAATCCAGTTTATCTCAAACTGACCTCTCCAGCTATATCAGCTTCACAATTTTTGACTAGAATAAACAATAACACATCTTAGGGCAAATTGGATTCTCAAATTTGCATATGTGCATGGAAAATTTCTTGATATCAAAGTTTGTCTTGAATGAGGCACATGTGGAAGAAAATGATGATGTACTTGTCCTAATATTCTAGGGTCAAGACACTTGAACAACTAACAGTAAACAAAGCTACACTAACACTAAGGGTAATTCCATTCATAGGCAGAGGATTAATCTGAGGAAGGATGGAGCAGAGGTTTATCTGCCCATCCTGAGATCTTGGGCTGTGGAACACAAAGAAGAGATAATCAAGTCTCATGGTGTCCTTCAATAATTTCTGGAGGGAAAGTTAATGATAGTAACTATCTTTGATTGAATACCTACCATGTATCAGGCCATTTATGTACATAATCATTAAATGATTCTGCAAGATAAATATCATTTGCATTTCACTGATGTAGCTCAGAGTTAAACAAGTTGTCCATGACTACAATGCTAATAGAGGCTTTTAATTTTCCATCTCAGGGAGTTTTTGATCTGGGGAAGAAAAACCCTACTTGTACTACTGTTTTGTCTTAAGTTTTTGCTTTCCCATTACCTGCATTTTAAGAAGTGATAATAAATCTATATATACAGAAATGAATGTTCACTCAAAATATTTTGTTTCAGTATGTGTAATGTTTAGGGCAAACACGTTTGCTTTTCTGTCAAAGAGAATAATTGAAGGTTCAAGTGTCTGTAGTAGAAAGAAGTCCAGTGGGTGGCTGTCAAGGAAAATTGGCCAGACTGCCTTTTCATTTGAAGGAGAGGTGGTGGTAAGGCTCATGAAGAGATGAAAGTACTGGGAGAAACAAAGAACTCCATCTTCCATGGCCAGGATCAAAGGCGATGCAGACATTGAGGGACAAGGCAGAGAGAGTCAGTGTAAAGAAATCCACCCAAGCCCAGTACACACAAGTATTCATACACAGAAGTATTCACAAACACCATTTCACAGATGAGAACAGACGAAAAGATAGAACTATGAAGGGAAATTCTTTTCCAAACTGTACACACTGAATTGACATAATTCTAAGCTCACCTACTTGCTTTTTCACAAGGTAGGCAATGCTTTTCTTTACTCAGATCCCCTTCTGTTTGGCTTAAGTATTCAAATAGCAAAACTGACATTTCAAAAAACATAAACTATTAACAAATTAGTACTAACTCCCCTAGGGACAGTAGAGAAGGTATTGTTTTGTTGAGAGAATTGCCTGAATGATTTGAAATAAAAAAAACAAAGACTTGGAGTATATTTGAAAATGGAGCATGCTAAAATGAATGAGTTATTTTACTAAAAGTATTGGAAACATTTCATGTGAAAGTAAGCAATTCATAATTGTATAAAAATTGAGAACATTTTTGTTGCTGATGACAATTTTTATTCCAATATGAACTCATTAGTTGTCTACCTAAAATTATCACCTATGATCTACATGCTTGCAACTGTGAAGGTATGTGCCAACAAACAAACTCCTAAGAGTATGAATCAAGAGACTATTCAGAAAATGAGGTAAATCTCTAAATATAGGCTCATATATAAAACCACCTTTCTACAGCAATGTCAGACTTTCAGAACATAGTTGATTCATAATCAAGGAGAACAATCCAAAGAGCCTGTTTGGTTTTGAGGATTTGTGCCACTTCAAACCAAATTCACTACTGGTATTGAAAGTACTGATTATTTTGTTCATAATTTTGATTACTGTGTTTGACAGTCATAGTTTGAAGGTTGTATCAGTCAGAGTTCTACCAGAAAAACAGAAATACACACAGATACATGGACTTCTCTGGTAGGTCAGCTGGTAAAGAATCCAGCTGCAATGCAGGAGACCCTTGTTTGATTCCTGGGTTGGAAAAGGTCCCCAGGAGAAGGGATAGGCTACCTACTCCAGTATTCTTGGGCTTCCCTGGGGCCTCAGCTGGTAAAGAATCCACCAGCAATGTGGGAGACCTGGGTTTGGTCCCTGGGTTGGGAAGATCCCCTGGAGAAGGGAACAGCAACCAAATTTAGCATTCTGGTCTGGAGAATTCCATGGACTGTATAGTCCATGGGGTCGCAAAGAGTCAGACATGACTGAGTAGCTTTGGCTTTCACATAGACACAGATTTTTTTCCCCAAGGAATTGGATTACGTGATTGCGGAATCTGGCTGGGCAAGCCTGATGTCCATAGACCGGAAAATAGGCTGGAAATTTATAAGCAGGTCAAAGAATGCAGCTGAGAAGCAAAATTGCTTCTTTCTAGTGGTGGGCTGCCGCCTCGGGGGTCGCCCAGAGTCAGACACGACTGAAGTGACTTAGCAGCAGCAGCAGCAGCAGCAAACTTCAGTCACACTCTAAAGGTCATTCAAATGACTGGTTGAGGCTCACCCAGATTATTGCAGATAATCTCCTTGACTTCAAGTCTACTGATTGTAGGTGTCAAGCATGCCTACAAAATACCTCCACAGCAATATCTAGATTAGTGTTTGAATTGCTGGGTACTACAATATAGCCAAATTGAAGTGTGACATATCGCCATGGTTGATTCATGTATACATTTAGAGCATAATTTCAAATTTCTAAAAGAATAGAATATTGAAGTTGAACAAAGACAAATTCAAAGGTATTTAATACAATATACCTTTTAAAATCTGTGAAAAATCAACAGATAAAGAAGAAGGAAAATAAAATATAGTTTGAAATGCATTTTTTCCTACTCTACTTTTATTTTAAAACTTTGGTGTTCCCTGAGTTCATATACTTGAGTTAACATGTTCCTCAATTCAAAGTACATTAGTTTGTACAAGATATTGGCTTGCCATTTTATTTTTTCCTTGCTTATTTTCTTTTTGCACTGATAACATTTCCAACCCTCCCTCCCAAAAGACTTAACTGTCTATAGTATATATTGTATATTACATGTACACTTTGGGATATAGTCCTCTAGTATGTAGTCTATTTACTAGACTTTTACATACTGTCTTTTACCCAAAGAGCTCCATCTGGTTTATGGATTTTTATTTCTGCAAGTCAGGAGCTAGTGTGAGGAACTATTTGTGATTCCTCTTTCAAAACACAATGGAAGGACATTTAACATTTAAACAAATTTATTTTTGCAATCCTTAGATAAAACCTAAAAGAAACCAAGGAGAGACTCAACTATGACTTGCTATATTTTAAAATGACTTCTGAAATTTATTCATTTAAAGTGTGTTAAAATGAATTATAGTTCAAAGAACATCTTTTATATAGGACAACTCACAGAGAGAATGTAAATGAATTCTATAGCTAACTTCAATAATGACTAGTCTAAGAATTCACTCAACATTCAGAAAACGAAGATCATGGCATCTGGTCCCATCACTTCATGGGAAATAGATGGGGAAACAGTGTCAGACTTTATTTTTTTGGGCTCCAAATCACTGCAGATGGTGATTGCAGCCATGAAATTAAAAGACGCTTACTCCTTGGAAGGAAAGAAATGACCAACCTAGATAGCATATTCAAAAGCAGAGACATTACTTTGTCAACAAAGGTCTGTCTAGTGAAGGCTATGGTTTTTCCAGTTGTCATGTATGGATGTGAGAGTTGGACTGTGAAGAAAACTGAGCGCCGAAGAATTGATGCTTTTGAACTGTGGTGTTGGAGAAGACTCTTGAGAGTCCCTTGGACTGTAAGGAGCTCCAATCAGTCCATCTTAAAGGAAATTAACACTGAACATTCATTCATCGGAAGGACTGATGCTGAAACCAATATTTTTGCCACCTGGTGTGAAGAACCGACTCATTGAAAAAGACCCTGATACTGGGAAAGATTGAAAGTAGGAGGATAATGGGACAACAGAGTATGAGAAAGTTGGATGGCATCACTGACTCAATGGACGTGAGTTGGAACAGGCTCCAGAAGATACTGAAGGACGGGAAAGCCTGGTGTGCTGCAGGCCATGGGGTCACAAAGAGTAGGACATGACTGAGTGACTGAATAACAACAGTATTTATCTCCCTAGGTTTATACGCTTTAAGAAGATATTTTTATAACTAAAAAGGATGACTCTAGGGTGCAAATGAATGCCTCTTGGGCAGAAAAGTCCAATTTCTACTGACCATAAGTCTTTTTTGAATGTTCAGGGTAAGCTTACCAGGGATGCAGCGCTGGAGTCGATTGCCCAGAGCCATGACGCTCTACATGGCTTGAGATTGGACAACAAGACTAGAATGTCAGTATCTAATTTTTATGCTCAACATCCTTCAGTATTGTATGCTTCAAATTGACCTATGGTCTTTCTGAGAATGAAAGACCTCTCTCACTCATGTCTGTTTAAAATCCAACAATTAGGAACTTAAGGGATTTAAGAAAGGGAACTTGGTGCCACCTGACACTCAAGCATGTTTGATGAAGAAAATATGGTCAGGACTATGAATGTGCTATTTGACACCTCTTATGCACTGTTTATACACTTATGCAGGACTTCCCTCATGGCTCAGACTGTAAAGTGTCTCAATGTGGGAGACTTGGGTTCGATCCCTGGGTCAGGAAGATCCCCTGGAGAAGAAAATGGCAACCCACTCCAGTACTCTTGCCTGGAAAATTCCAAGGACAGAGGAGCCTTGTAGGCTACAGTCCATGGGGTCGCAAAGAGTTGGACACGACTGAGCAACTTCACTCACTCACATGCACTGCTTTAGGTTATTGGCTTACCTGTCTCTGGGGCACTTTATTCTTTGCTCAGTTCAAGCTGCTGCTGAGGAGACCTACTTCCCATGTACACCTGGCCAGTTCCATCATCTGACCTGTCAAATGCAAACTGGAACTCCCTGTGGGCAAACACTGCCCAATGGAAGATGGTGGAAGCAGACAGACAAAGTCCCTCTCCGCCTGGAGCATGGTGTTTTCTCTAGAGCCTGTCTGCCGATGTTGCAAGCAATAGAGGGGAGGTTTGGGTTTCTTCATGAAGAAAGGACCTTTGTGTAATGCACTGTCTCTTTCTTTCCCATTCTTCCTTGCCTTATATTTCTTTTTGCTTCTCTGTCACTTCTTAATAAAGCATCTGTATTCATATATATATATAGTTTTCAATGTTCGGTACTGAACTAGAATAAAAGTAGACTAAATCATTGTACTTTAGTCAGATTACTTTGAGACTTTTTCCTTTTAAAAGCAAGGGAATAAGAGACATTTAATTTGGTCAGTAGCCAAATTTTCTTAAGTAATAAGATTCCCTATAAAATGAATTAGATGAAGATCTCTCAACTTTTTCCAGCATTTATCTTTTTATTAAAATGTGGTTATAATCAAACTCCAAGATTTAGGATTTTTAACAATTGTTCTCAGGGTTTTAATTAAAGGAAGAATACCTTTTAAAAATGTACTTAGTATTCTTAATAAATAAAGGTAGTATCTCCTAGTACATTTATGAGAAATTCTAAGGGAAATTATAGTATTTATGTGGTTCTGGACTAAACTGAATGTGGTTCAAAATGTTACAGTTCATGGAAGGCAAAAGAGTTTGCAACAGTGTTTTTTGTAAAGCAAGTTCTGCCAAGAAACTTGATAAAATGTGGCATTCGAAAGTTAATTTCTACAAGTACAGACATATATGGATTTTGGTTGTGCAGTTAAAATTCCATATGTAGATATGAAGGAAAATATTCTCCCGAAAAAAAAAAAAAAAGAGCCAGAAATAGGAGTCTTCTGAGACATGACTGGCTTATGGGAATACAAGTGTCTCTATCTTCAGATTTAGACAATGCGTTGTAAGTGTATTCTGCGTCCAACAACTTGACTGATTCTGATCTTTTAGAAAAAAATCCTATTGTTTTATCTAGCAAAGAACTACACAGTAATTATCAAATTGTTTTTAATTTCCAAAAGCCACCTTAGTCTTGATGTCCATGATGCTGCAAAATCATGTTTTCCTCCTTGAGCCCAACTGCTATTGCTAAGTCACTTCAGTCGTGTCCGACTCTCTGCGACCCCATAGACAGCAGCCCACCAGGCTCCCCCGTCCCTGGGATTCTCCAGGCAAGAACACTGGAGTGGGTTGCCATTTCCTTCTCCAATGCATGAAAGTGAAAAGTGAAAGTGAAGTTGCTCAGTCGTGTCCGACTCTGTGCAACCCCATGGACTGCCGCCTACCAGGCTCCTCCGTCCATGCGATTTTCCAGGCAAGAGTACTGGAGTGGGGTGCCATTGCCTTCTCTGCCTTGAGCCCAAACTGCCACATAATACTATTTTATTCTTTTCTGAGTTAGCAGTATGAGATAAAATGTAATAAACCTAATGGCCTTCCTTCTACCCACAGAAATACTGGGTTAAAAATAACAGAAAAAAACTCCTAAATATAGGAGAAAAAATTTTAATGAAAAGGAAATTCTCAATGTACAAAACCAAAATGAACTTGACACAATAGTGACAGACAATCTGAAAGAAGTAGGTCCAGAAATAAGATGTAATGATGGGGTGTCTGGGTTATCTTGTGGCTGTATGAATTTTTCTTTGGACCCAAACATTTCAGACTCTAGAAATGAGATACCTGCATGATATAGAAAGCCTGGCAGTAGTCCCCACTCTAGGATAGAGGATGCAGAAGTAACCGCCTACAGCTCAGGATGAAG
Organism: Bison bison bison; assembly: GCF_000754665.1. NCBI lineage: Eukaryota > Metazoa > Chordata > Mammalia > Artiodactyla > Bovidae > Bison > Bison bison. The sequence continues at coordinate 5,703,778 of NW_011495024.1, read as the reverse complement.
TAAGAAACTTGACTTTAGCTTGAATTCAGTATGTGAAAAAAGCTATAGTTTCTATTCAGTGCAAGGACTGAGCTCAAAATTGTTGTATTCCCTTTGTTTATATATCTATAAGCCAATATATAAAGGGACAAATAAGATCACTTTTGAAATCCATTGAGCACCTGCTAGGACAAAAATGAAATAACACTGGAGGAACATATAGTATTAAAGTTTATGGGACGACTACAGGATTGTAGGGAGTAGCAGAAGATGAGCTAACAGTAAAAATTTCAATGTCAAACATTTTACCATAAAGAAGAGAAGATACAGAGAAACTAAAATAGAACATGTTTTCAATGATGTAAAAATCATTTAGAAACAAAATATGAAGAGGAGAAGTTGTAATGAGAAGAGTTGATGCTATGAATAAAAGAACAGGTACACTGGAGAAAAATTAAAATCAAGAATTAAAAACCTCAGCAACTGAGTTAAATAGCTAATTACATCCAACTGAAAGGGAAATTAGCAGAAATTTAGGAAAGTAAGGAAAAAACCTAAGATTTAGAATACAGAAATAAAGTGCTATAAAATATGATTTACATGAAATAAGAATAGTAAATTTGGCTTTAACTTGAACTCAGTGTGTGGCGAAAGCTATAACCTCTATTCAGTGCAAGCTCTAAGTTAAAAATTGTTGCATTCCCTTTGTTTAGATACAACTTACAAAATTAAAGAAAGTGAAAGTGAAGTCGCTCAGTCGTGTCTGACTCTTTGTGACCCCATAGAGCCTACCAGGCTCCTTCGTCCATGGGATTTTCCAGGCAAGAGTACTGGAGTGGGTTGCTATTTCCTTCTCCATACAAAATTAAGTTACATTACAATGTCAGGAAATAACACAGTTCGTGTTTTAGGAGAACTTGAAAGTTTATACAGTAAATACAAAAGAATCTCAAGATAAATTATTAGAAAGGATAATAGACTCTTGAGAGTTTCATATATGAAGTAACTATATGAAATTAATAGTTATCCTTTATTAGAAAATAGGCAATAATAAGTCAAAAGAAGTTATTAGGCATTCTAACTTAAAAGGATAGGTTCAGTTTAGGATATGAAAAGTCCTTAATATATTTTTGCCTTGAAAACTCCATTAACAGTATGAAAAGGCAAAAAGATATGACACTGAAAGATGAACTCCCCAGGTTTGTAGGTGCCTAATATGCTACTGGAGAAGAGCAGAAAAATAGCTCTAGAAGGAATGAAGAGGCTGAGCCAAAGTGGACACAACACCCAGATATGGATATGTCTGGTGGTGAAAGTAAAGTTTGATGCTGTAAAGAAAAATAATACATAGGAACCTGGAATGTTAGGTCCATGAAAATGGTAAACTGGAAGTGGTCAAACAGGAGATGACAAGAGTGAACATCGACATTTTAGGAAACAGAACTAAAATGGACAGGAGTGGGCAAATTTAACTCATATGGTCATATATCCACTACTGTGAGCAAGAATTGCTTAGAAGAAATGGAGTAGAACTCATAGGCAACAGAAGAGTCCAAAATGCAGTTCTTGGGTACAATCTCAAAGACACCAGAATGATCTTGGTTCATTTCCAAGGAATACCATTTAATATCACAGTAATCCAAGTCTAGCCCCAACCACTGATGCCAAAGAAGCTGAAATTGAATAGTTCTATGAAGACCTACAAGACCTTTTAGAACTAACACCATAAAAAGATGTCCTTTTCATTACAGAGAACTGGAATGCAGAAGTAGGAAGTAAAGAGACACTTGGAGTAACAGGCAAATTTGGCCTTGGAGTACAGAATGAAGCAGGGCAAAGGTTAACAGTTTTGCCTGGAAAATGCACTGGTCATAGCAAACACCCTCTTCCAACAACACAAGAGATGACTCTACAAATGGACATCACCAGATGGTCAATACTAAAATCAGATTGATTATATTCTTTGCAGCCAAAGATGGAGAAGCTCTATACAACCAGGAAAAATAAGACTGGGAGTTGACTGTGGCTCAGATCATGAACTCATTGCAAAATTCAGACTTATATCAAAGAATGTAGGAAAAACCACTAGGCCATTCAGGTATGACCTAAATAAAATCCCTTACAATTATACAGTGGAAGTAACAAATAGATTCAAGGTGTTAGATCTTATGGACAAAGTGCTTGAAGAACTATGGACAGAGGTTTATAACACTGTATAAGAGGTGGTGATCAAAACCATCCCCAAGAAAATGAAATGCAAAAAGGCAAAATGGTTGTCTGAGGAGGCCTTACAAAGAGTTGAGAAAAGAAGAGAAGTGAAAGGCAAAAGAGAAAAGGAAACATACACCCGTCTGAATGCAGAGTTCCAAAAACTAGCAAGGAGAGATAAGAAAGCCATTCTAAGCAAACAACGCAAAGAAATAGAGGGAAACAATAGAATGTGAAAGACTAGAGATCCTTTCAAGAAAATTAGAGATACCAAGAGAACATTTCATGAAAAAAGAATACAATAAAGGACAGAAATAGTATGGACCAAACAGAAGCAGAAGATATTAAGATGAGGTGGCAAGATTACACAGAAGAACTATATAATAAAAAAAAAAAATTCTTAATGGCCCAGATAACCACAATGGTGTGATCACTCACCTAGAGCCAGACATTCTGGAGTGTGAAGTCAAGTGGGCCTTTGGAAGCCACACTACAAACAAAGCTAGTGGATGTGGTGGAATTCCAGTTTAGCTCTTTCAGATCCTAAAGAATAATGTTGTGAAAGTGCTGCACTTTCACATATGCCAAAAAATATTCCAACAAATTTTAAAAACTCAGCAGTGGCCACATGGAAAAGGATGGAAATTGTCAGTTTTCCAATAGAAAAGGAAATTCCAAATTCCTTTGTAAATTTTAAAATGGAAAAGGTCAGTTTTCATTCAAATCCCACAGAAAGGTAATGCCAAAGAACGTTGAAACTACTATACAATAGCCCACATTTCACATGCTAGCAAGCAAATGCTCAAAATTCTACAAGCCAGGCTTCAACAGTACATGAACCATGAACCTTCAGATGGGAATACCAGACCACCTTACCTGCCTCCTGAGAAACCTGTATGCAGGTCAAGAAACAATCACTAGAACCAAACATGGAACAGCAGACTAGTTCAAAGTTGGGAAAGGATTATATCACAGCTGAATATTGTCACCCTCCTTATTTACTTTTATGCAGAGTACAGCATGCAGAATGCTGGGCTGGATGAAGCACAAGTTGGAATCAAGATTGCTGGGAGAAATATAAAAAACCTAAGATATGCACCACCCTTATGGCAGAAAGTAAAGAGGAAATAAAGAGCCTCTTGATGAAGGAGAAAGAAGAGAGTGAAAAAGCTCTTAAAGCTCAACATTCAAAATACTAAGATCATGGCATCCAGTCCCATCACTTCATTGCAAATAGATGGGGAAACAATGGAAAGGGTGGACATTATTTTCTTAGGCTCCAAAATCACTGTAGAATGTGATCTTACAAGGAAAAGATCCCTGCTCCTTGTAAGAAAAGCTATGATAAACCTAAACAGCATACTAAAAAGCAGAGACATTACTTCACTCACAGAAGTCCATAGAGTCAAAGTTATTGTTTTTCCAGTAGTCATGTATGGATGTGAGAGTTAGACCATAAAGAAGGTTGAGCACCAAAGAATTGATGTTTTTGAACTGTGGTGTTGGAGAAGACTCTTGAGATTCCCTTAGACAGCAAGATCAAACCAGTCAATCCTAAGAAAATCAACCCTGAATATTCATTGGAAAGACTAATGCTGAAGCTTCAATATTTTAGCCACATGATCCAAAGAGCTGACTTATTGGAAAAGACCCTGATTATGGGAAAGATTGAAGGCAGGAGGAGAATGGGGTGACAGAGGATGAGATGGTTGAATGGCATCCCTGACTCAATGCACACGAGTTTGAGCAAACTCTGGGAGATAGTGAAGGATAGGGAAGCCTGGCGTACTGCAGTCCATGAGGTCACAAAGAGTTGGACACAACTGAGAGACTGAACAATAACAATTAAAAATCCTGGAGATGGATAGTGGTGATGGTTGCAAAATAATGTGGATGTATCTAATGCCACTAAATGTACACTTAAAATTTGATAAAATGATCATCTTTATGTTATGAATAGTTTGTCACAATAAAATAGTTTTTAAGCTATGGCATCAGTAACTGAAAATACTGAATAATTAAATAAAAGTGTACAAGAGTTTTTAAAAAAATTATAAATTCCTACTGAAATAAACTCATGAGAATCAAATTGAAGAATGAAGCCATGTTCATAAATAGAAGGATTCAATATCTTATGCCAATTTTCTTCATAATAATGTATAAATTAAATGTAATTTTACTAATCTCAGAAGTATTTTACAATGACACTGAGCTATTTCTCATGAAATTCATATTGAATTACAAGTTATTAAACATGGGGAAACAATTTTTAAGTTATTAATGTAGATAATTTATCTCCTAAAATACCAAGCTTTACATGATACAGTTATGTAAGGTAAAGGGGGCTTCATGGGTATCTTTTGTAGTGATCAGGATACCCGAATAAAGGGGAGACTGAGTTTTAGAAACTCTTGAGAGTCCCTTGGACTGCAAGGAGATCCAACCAATCCATTCTGAAGGAGATCAGCCCTGGGATTTCTTTGGAAGGAATGATGCTAAAGCTGAAACTCCAGTACTTTGGCCACCTCATGCGAAGAGTTGACTCATTGGAAAAGACCCTGATGCTGGGAGGGATTGGGGGCAGGAGGAGAAGGGGATGACAGAGGATGAGATGGCTGGATGGCATCACTGACTCGATGGACGTGACTCTCAGTGAACTCCGGGAGTTGGTGATGGACAGGGAGGCCTGGCGTGCTGCAATTCATGGGGTCACAAAGAGTCGGACACGACTGAGCGACTGATCTGATCTGATCTGAAGCATAAAAGCAAGAGAGTTCCAGAAAAACATCTATTTCTGTTTTATTGACTATGCCAAAGCCTTTGACTGTGTGGATCACAATAAACTGGAAAATTCCTCAAGAGATGGGAATACCAGACCACCTGACCTGCCTCTTGAGAAACCTATATGCAGGTCAGGAAGCAACAGTTAGAACTAGACATGGAACAACAGACTGGTTCTAAATAGGAAAAGGAGTATGTCAAGGCTGTATATTGTCACCCTGCTTATTTAACTTATATGCAGAGTACATCATGAGAAACGCTGGGCTGGAAAAAGCACAAGCTAGAATCAAGATTGCTGGGAGAAATCTCAATAACCTCAGATATGCAAATGACACCACCATTATGGCAGAAAGTGAAGAGGAACTCAAAAGCCTCTTGATGAAAGAGAAGGAGGAGAGTGAAAAAGTTGGCTTAAAGCTCAACATTCAGAAAACGAAGATCATGGCATCTGGTCCCATCACTTCATGGGAAATAGATGGGGAAACAGTGGAAACAGTGTCAGACTTTTTTGGGGCTCCAAAATCACTGCAGATGGTGATTGCAGACATGAAATGAAAAGATCCTTACTCCTTGGAAGGAAAGTTATGACCAAACTAGATAGCATATTGAAAAGCAGAGACATTACTTTGCCAAG
>NW_011495024.1:5676094-5698076 GCF_000754665.1 Bison bison bison | reverse complement strand
TACTCCTTGGAAGGAAAGTTATGACCAAACTAGATAGCATATTGAAAAGCAGAGACATTACTTTGCCAAGAAAGGCCCATCTAGTCAAGGCTATGGTTTTTCCAGTAGTCATGTATGGATGTGAGAGTTGGACTTTGAAGAAAGCTGAGCATCGAAGAATTGATGCTTTTGAACTGTGGTGTTGGAGAAGACTCTTGAGAGTCCCTTGGACTGCAAGGAGATCCAACCAGTCTATTCTAAAGGGGATCAACCCTGGGTGTTCCTTGGAAGGAATGATTCTAAGACTGAAACTCCAGTACTTTGGCCACCTCATGCGAAGAGTTGACTCATTGGAAAAGACTCTGATGCTGTATTGCGGCCATGAGGAGAAGGGGATGACAGAGGATGAGATGGCTGGATGGCATCACTGACTCAATGGACGTGAGTCTGAGTGAACTCAGGGAGATGGTGATGGACAGGGATGCCTGGCGTGCTGGAATTCATGGGGTCGCAAAGAATTGAATACAACTAAGCAACTGAACCGAACTGAACTGAAGCATACATCAGGGTACCACAAAAATGGAATATGGTTAGAAAGTTATTGGGAAGGTGATGTATTTATTGGAGTCTGAGGACAGACGTAAACATTTAGAATGAATTTGACCTCTCTGCTTTAATGATTATGAAGATATGGAATCATCTGGAGTATCCCCTTAAGACAAGTTAAGTACAGAAGGCAGCCAGGGAGCATTCTGGATTGACTTTCAAAGGTGTGGGAATCCACCAGCACGTGGATCCTTTGGATGATAGCTGAACTGAGCCATCTTGAAAGTATTTCTCCAAATTAGGCCTGATGCCAAGATTAATGGACCTCAACTGTTTAAAGAATATAGATTTTATTTCTTGCAAAGAAGTTAAAATAGGGATAGGTGACAAGATTGTAGCCAGAATGTGCCTTGTTGCTGTCGTGAAATGTACTAGTGTTTCTCTTAAGGGGCCTCTAGATAGCCTATGCGTGTATCTCCAAGTGAGATTTGATATGATTGCCACATCTTTAGTATTTTTTGGTTAACCAAGAAAGACCTGCAATAGCAGGACAGTTAAATGTGAATAAACAACAACATGAGCAAGCAAACAAATGACCTGTCCCTTTCCTCTGTTGGCTCACTACCCTTCTTTCAACTTCTGAAAAAATGAGGTTTGTGCTGGAGATGTCATCCCAAGTGGGAAGATGTGAGGGACGCCACACACCTGATATTCAGATGTCAGCAGTTGGAGAAAAATGAAGCCATTTGTTACACACTTTGAGTTCAGCCCATTTAATAAGCTGCTATGTCAAGAAAAATAATGGATTGTTCAGAGTATTGTCTTATATTTTTTTGAAATTAGTAATTTAATATTTCTAAACACACTCCTTTAGTGGTTTGAAAATGATCTATTTGTGCTAAGAACATTTTTCTGGGTAAAACACAAAATTATTTTCTCTATATCATTATTGTCATTATTTACTACTACTTTGATTAATTCTTTTTAGGCTTGGTATAAGGAGGATTGTCAAAACAGTTGAACAGATAGGCTAAAAGTTGAGAAATGAAGTGACTAGCAGTTAGTACAACAGGCTATACAAAGATGCTATTTCTCAGTTTTTTCTTGGCATGGAAGAAAAATAGTGTAATGAGGCATAACTATTTGCTGAAAATAACTCCCTAGGTACATCCTTAGATTAGAAATCATGTTAATAATAATAACATGGATTATACTAGGTCAATAAGGCTCATTGTTATATATTTTTTATTATGAATAATTTTTTTACTTTTGATTACTATTTATGTGATGTTATATATTAATAAAGTCACACTGATGCCTGCTATTGCTGCTGCTGCTTCTAAGTTGCTTCAGACATGTCTGACTCTTTGTGACCCCATGGACTATAGCCTGCCAGGCTTCTCTGTCCATGCAATTCTCTAGGCCAGAATACTGGAGGGAGTTGCCATTTCCTTCTCCAGAGGATCTTCCTGACCCAGGGACTGTATCCATGGTTCTTACATCTCCTGCATTGGCAGGAGGGTCTTTTACTACTAGTTTTACCATGCCTGAAATGTCACAAAAAATTTGGAAGTAGGACCAATCCATCTGTGTTATTTGACATCAGCTCCAACTTAATGCTACCAATTTGTTTCCTTTCTTTGTCATTTGAAGCTGAATATTTTGATTGATTTTCTAATAAAATAAAAATGTATCAAAGGAACAGTGTAGTTTAACATAAAATATACTTAATCAAGAATGGCTGTATGTTTAGAGGCAAAGGTAGCCAATTCACCTTAACCGCATTTCCTGAAGTAGAATTCCTTTTGTTCTTTATAGACAAGTCTCATTGATTGGCACTTAACTGTGCACGAGCAGGACCTATTCTTAACATGTAGGCTTCCACGTAGAATGAACAAAGAGGGAGCTAATTTTTCACTGGGAATCTCTCAAATGTTAGTATCTAGGGGAACACTCTCTCTGGAGAGGATTCTCCTGGATGCCTGTGTTCTTAGATAAGGTGGAACAAGAGAGCTTGGAAAAATTTCTTTCAGTTTTTTGACTTTCACTTAATGTCTGTATTCCTGAACTGCAACACTAAACCTCACTGTATCTAATAGTCCTTACTCTTCAATTTCTCAAATTTTAAATCTTTGGAAAAGAAATCCAGTCTTCAATAATAGTAGATCAGGTTGACTTGAAGAGGTTTCAGAGGGTAGGGTAAACATTGGCCTCCTGGGAAGTCTGAACAATCCCTCTATTTTTTGGACTTAAGCCTAACTCCTGTCTTCTGAGATGTCTGGGGACCTCAAGGGATGAGTTTTGATGTGTTGAAACCATTTCATTTTATGTTGTGTATTTTTTTTTTTTAATTAAAAGTTGGTTAAGAGTTTTGTGTTTCTTGTTCTCTTACTGAAATATTAGAACTCTAACAGAACAAATTTATGGATGCCAAGCAGGAAAGGGGATGGAATGAGTTGGGAGACTGGAATTGGCATATATACACTATTTATACTATGTATAAAATAGATAACTAATGAGAACCTACTGTATAGCACAGGAGATTCTACTCATTGCTCTGTGGTGACCTAAATAGGAAGGAAATCCAAAAAAGAGGAGATATATGTATACATATATCTAGTTTACTTTGCTCTATAGTAGAAACTAACACAACATTTTAAAGCAATTATACTCCAACAAAATTTTTTTAAATGCCTGAAAAGAAAAGAAATAACTGACAGTGTGAAGGGTAGTCCTAGAAGTAGAGACTGATGGCAAAGAGACAAGAGCTAAAAGAAATGAGCTCTTCTACAATTCTACTATAAATATATACTGTTCTATTATTTAATGCTTTGTCATAAAATCAATATTATTTAAAATTAGATGTAACTGTAGAAATGTTTAAAAATCAGATGAGATCTTAAAGGACAAATAGTCTAATGCCTCCATTATATAGAAAGAAAAATTAAGCTTAAACTATCAAATGTATTAATATACATGTAAATATATTTTCATGAATCATCTATTTGATGTATTGTAGAGTTGTATACTACAAACAATGTAGAGTTTAGTGTAATATATGTTCTCTAGAATTAGCATCTACTAAATGTATTCATTATTTTGCAGCAGTAGCCTACTTGATTTTCTTACAAATTTCTTAGTTTTCTTGCTTTGTTAGACACAAATTACATTTAGGTCTGTAACTAATGAGGATATCCCAATCTTATTTTGTCTGTAAATATTCAATTAAACTAAATGTATTTATTTAGAGAAGATGAATTATTGTCAACAGTATAATCATAATTTGGAAGCATAATAATGTGTGGAATGCATTTTAATGAAAATCTAGTTATAACTGTGAATTAAAAAAATAATATTTTCCGACCTGTTTCATTAAGTAAATAGCTTTGTGATTTAGAGCAAATGATTCAATCTCTCTTACACTCATTTTCCTCACTGGCAAAATTTCTGAGTTGAACAGAATCTGGTCCTTTCTCCTTAAAAAAAACATTTTTTTTTTCCTCCTGTGTATTTCTTATAATGGAGAAGTTTTCATGTAATTCATCACTCCATTTTCTTCCTCCTGCTTAGGTAAAATTGTTTCTTAATGTTTAGAAGCAAAGGTGGTTTTGCCAAAGTGACACCTATTCAATTTCTAATTCCCTATGAAACTGTGATGTTTCTGCTGCTTTAAGACGCATTTCATTCAGTTCTAGGAATTTTACATTATTTAGGTCCTTTATACAAGCTATAAAAATAACTTCTTCTGAGTTTATTCTAAAACAACACCTAAAACATATTTACAGAAATATTCAATTATCAGTTCAGTTCAGTCACTCAGTCCTGTCGACTCTTTACTACACATGGACTGCAGCACCTCAGGCTTCCCAGTCTATCACCAACTCCCAGAGCTTGCTCAAACTCATGTCCATCGAGTCTGTGATACCATCCAACCATCTCCTCCCCTGTCGTCCCCTTCTCCTCCTGCCTTCAGTCTTGCCCAACATCAGGGTCTTTTCTGAGTCAGTTCTTCGCATCAGGTGTCCAAAGTATCGGAGCTTCAGCTTTAGCATCAGTCCTTCCAGTGAGTATTCAGGATTGATTTCCTTTAGGACTTACTGGTTGGATCTCCTTACAGGCCAAGGTATTCTCAAGAGTCTGCTCCAACACCACAGTTTAAAAGCATCAATTCTTCAGTGCTCAGCTTTCTTTATAGTCCAACTCTTACATCCATGCAGGACTACTGGAAAAACCATAGCTTTGACTAGATGGACCTCTGTCAGCAAAGTAATGTCTCTCCTTTTTAATATGCTGGCTAGGTTAGTCATGCAATATTACTCTTTACAGCATCGGACCTTGCTTCTATCACCAGTCACATCCACAGCTGGGTATTCTTTTTGCTTTGGCTCCATCCCTTCATTCTTTCTGGAGTTATTTCTCCACTGATCTCCAGTAGCATATTGGGCGGCCTGGGGAGTTTCTCTTTCAGTATCCTATCATTTTGCCTTTTCATACTGTTCATGGGGTTCTCAAGGCAAGAATACTGAAGTGGTTTGCCATTCCCTTCTCCAGTGGACGACATTCTGTCAGATCTCTCCACCATGACTGGCCCAGAGCGATATGGCATAGGAACCTGGAATGTCAGGTCCATGAATCAAGGCAAATTGGAAGTGGTTGAACAAGAGATGGCAAGAGTGAATGTCAACATTCTAGGAATCAGCGAACTGAAATGGACTAGAATGGGTGAATTTAACTCAGATGACCATTATATCTACTACTGCAGGCAGGAATCCCTCAGAAGAAATGGAGTGGCCATCATGGTCAACAAAAGAGTCTGAAATGCAGTACTTGGATGCAATCTCAAAAATGACAGAATGATCTCTGTTCGTTTCCAAGGCAAACCATTCAATATCACAGTAATCCAAGTCTATGCCCCAACCAGTAACGCTGAAGAAGCTGAAGTTGAACGGTTCTATGAAGAACTACAAGACCTTTTAGAACTAACACCCAAAAAAGATGTCCTTTTCATTATAGGGGACTGGAATGCAAAAGTAGCAAGTCAAGAAACACCTGGAGTAACAGGCGAATTGGCCTTGGAATACGGAAGGAAGCAGGGCAAAGACTAATAGAGTTTTGCCAAGAAAATGCACTGGTCATAGCAAACACCCTCTTCCAACAACACAAGAGAAGACTCTATACATGGACATCACCAGATGGTCAACACCGAAATCAGATTGATTATATTCTTTGCAGCCAAAGATGGAGAAGCTCTATCCAGTCAGCAAAAACAAGACTAGGAGCTGACTGTGGCTCAGACCATGAACTCCTTATTACCAAATTCAGACTTAAATTGAAGAAAGTAGGGAAAACCACTAGACCATTCAGGTATGACCTAAATCAAGTCCCTTATGATTATACAGTTGAAGTGAAAAATAGATTTGAGGGCCTGGATCTGATAGATAGAGTGCCTGATGAACTATGGAATGAGGTTCATGACATTGTACAGGAGACAGGGATCAAGACCATCCCCATGGAAAGGAAATGCGAAAAAGCAAAATGGCTGTCTGGAGAGGCCTTACAGATAGCTGTGAAAAGAAGAGAAGCGAAAAGCAAAGGAGAAAAGAAAATATATAAACATCTGAATGCAGAGTTCCAAAGAATAGCAAGAAGAGATAAGAAAGCCTTCTTCAGCGATCAATGCAAAGAAATAGAGGAAAACAACAGAATGGGAAAGACTAGGGATCTCTTCAAGAAAATCAGAGATACCAAGGGAATATTTCATGCAAAGATGGGCTCGATAAAGGACAGAAATGGTATGGATCTAACAGAAGCAGAAGATATTAAGAAGAGATGGCAAGAATAAACAGAAGAACTGTACAAAAAAAATCTTCAAGACCCAGATAATCATGATGGTGTGATCACTGACCTAGAGCCAGACATCTTGGAATGTGAAGTCAAGTTGGCCTTAGAAAGCATCACTATGAACAGAGCTAGTGGAGGTGATGGAATTCCAGTTGAGCTATTCCAAATCCTGAAAGATGATGCTGTGAAAGTGCTGCACTCAATATGCCAGCACATTTGGAAAACTCAGCAGTGGCCACAGGACTGGAAAAGGTCAGTTTTCATTCCAATCCCAAAGAAAGGCAATGCCAAAGAATGCTCAAACTACCACACAATTGCACTCATCTCACATGCAAGTACAGTAATGCTCAAAATTCTCCAAGCCAGGCTTCAGCAATATGTGAACTGTGAACTTCCTGATGATCAAGCTGGTTTTAGAAAAGGCAGAGGAACCAGAGATCAAATTGCCAACATCCGCTGGATCATGGAAAAAGCAAGAGAGTTCCAGAAAAACATCTATTTCTGCTTTGTTGACTATGCCAAAGCCTTTGACTGTGTGGATCACAATAAACTGTGGAAAATTCCTCAAGAGATGGGAATACCAGACCACCTGATCTGCTTCTTGAGAAATTTTTATGCAGGTCAGGAAGCAACAGTTAGAACTAGACATGGAACAACAGACTGGTTCCAAATAGGAAAAGGAGTTCGTCAAGGCTGTATATTGTCACCCTGCTTATTTAACTTATATGCAGAGTACATCATGAGAAATGCTAGACTGGAAGAAACACAAGCTGGAATCAAGATTGCCAGGAGAAATATCAAGAACCTCAGATATGCAGATGACACCACCCTTATGGCAGAAAGTGAAGAGGAACTCAAAAGCTTCTTGATGAAAGTGAAAGTGGAGAGTGAAAAAGTTGGCTTAAAGCTCAACATTCAGAAAATGAATACTGTGGCAACTGGTTCCATCACTTCATGGGAAGTAGATGGGGAAACAGTGGAAACAGTGTCAAACTTTATTTTCTGGGCTCCAAAATCACTGCAGATGGTGATTGCAGCCATGAAATTAAAAGACGCTTACTCCTTGGAAGGAAAGTTATGACCAACCTAGATAGCATATTCAAAAGCAGAGACATTACTTAGCCAACAAAGGTTTGTCTAGTCAAGGCTATGGTTTTTCCTGTGGTCATGTATGGATGTGAGAGTTGGACTGTGAAGAAGGCTGAGTGCTGAATAATTGATGGTTTTGAACTGTGGTGTTGGAGAAGACTCTTGAGTCCCTTGGACTGCAAGGAGATCCAACCAATCCATTCTGAAGGAGATCAGCCCTGGGATTTCTTTGGAAGGAATGATTCTAAGACTGAAACTCCAGTACTTTGGCCACCTCATGCGAAGAGTTGACTCATTGGAAAAGACTCTGATGCTGGGAGGGATTTGGGGCAAGAGGAGAAGGGGACGACAGAGGATGAGATGGCTGGATGGCATCACTGACTCGATGAATGTGGGTCTCAGTGAACTCTGGGAGTTGGTGATGGACCGAAAGGCCTGGCGTGCTGCGATTCATGGGGTCGAAAAGAGTCGGACACGACTGAGCAACTGATCTGATCTGATCTGAGGTTAGTCATAGCTTTTCTTTCAAGGAGTAAGTATCTTTTAGTTTCATGGCTGCAGTCACCATCTGCAGTGATTTTGGAGCCCAAGAAAATAAAGTTTGTTGCTGTTTCCATTGTTTCCCCATTTATTTGCCACAAAGTGGTGGGACCAGATGCCATGATCTTAGTTTTCTGAATGTTGAGTTTTAAGCCAGCTTTTTCACTCTCCTCTTTCACTTTCATCAAGAGGCTCTTTAGTTCTTCTTCACTTTCTCCATAAGGGTGGTGTTATCTGCGTATCTGAGGTTATTGATATTTCTCCCAGCAATCTTGATTCCAGGTTGTGCTTCATCCAGCCCAGCATTTTGCATGATTTACTCTGCATGTAAGTTAAATAAACAGGGTGACAATATACAACCTTGGTGTACTCCTTTCCCAATTTGGAACCAGTCTGTTGTTCCATGTCTAATTTTAATTGTTGTTTCCTGACTTGCATATAGATTTCTCCGGAGGCATGGACTGTATATTCCATGGAATTCTCCAGGCCAGGATACTGGAGTGGGTAGATATTCCCTTTTCCAGGGAATATTCCCAACCTGGGGATCAAACTCAGGTCTCCCACATTGCAGGGGAATTCTTTACCAGCTGAGCCACCAAGGAAGCCCAGAAATACTGGAGAAATACATATCCCTTCTCCAGCAGATCTTCCCAACCCAGGAATTGAACCGGGGTCTCTTCCATTGCAGGTGGGTTCTTTACCATCTGATCTACCAGGAAAGTCCTTATATTCAATCATACTTATCAAAAAATGACTGGGAACAAGCCACCCATTTGAAAAGAGTGATACAACAATCTGCTAAATCCAGATTTAGCACAAGTTTTTCTAAATGCATATTGGAATACCCTCTGAGGATTTTCATTTGAGGTATGCATAATAAGAAATGAAATAATGGTATCAGGAATTCAAGGGGGCATAAAACATACATCAAAATATAGACTGATGACCATGTTTGTTCAGTGTATTAGAGCAATAATAAAATTTGAAAATGTTCTCCAAAATGGAAAGCCTAACACAAAATATAAGAAGTATAGAGTTACATTTTAAAATATCACTGTTTACTAAGGGTAAGTTCTAAAATTTTAAACAGTCATTCAATAATGCAGTGATCTCAAAACTAAGTACCAAGCATTAGGCTAGGCACTTGGAAAGCAACACAGACTCCTGTTCTCACGGAATTTGTAGTCTAGTTAGGGAGACAGAGAAGTAACTTTAATGCAGTATCAAGTGGAGAAAACGTGGGTTCGATCCCTGGGTTAGGAAGATCCTCTAGAGGAGGAAATGGCTACCCATTTCAACATTCTTGCTTGGAGAATCCCATGGACAGAGGAGACTGTTGGGCTACAGTTCATGCAATTGCAAAGAGTAGGAGACAACACAGCAACTCAGCAAGGACACACGCAAATGCTAAGATTAAAAAGATAGAATGTTCTGTTGGGACATATGAGAGAGGCATCACATTCATTACTGAGGGAACAAGATCAACTAAAGAATAGAAGGAAAGGAATTAGGAGGGAGCTGGTAACACAGGGGTGAGGTGAGAATGGTAAAATGAACAGATTATGAGAAGGCTTGGAAGTAAAAAAAAAAAAACAAAAAACACCTATAGAATAATGGAAGATATTCAAGAAGTCCTATGTGGCTCTTGGAGAGAGTGAAAAGGCAAAAGGAGAGAAGAAATAAATTGTTATCATCCTCATCATCACCACTACTTTAACCTGTAGAGAAATATTTGAGTAAGTATAAAGCAATCATTTGCATCAAGCCAGAAACCTGAAGATCCTCCTTAAAACCCCACATTCAGGGGCTTCCATGGCAGTCCAGTGGTTGAGACTTGCCTTCCCATGCCATGAGTGTGGGTTTGATCCCTGGTCGGAGAAGGCAATGGTACCCCACTCCAGTACTTTTGCCTGGAAAATCCCATGGATGGAGGAGCCTGGTGGGCTGCAGTCCATGGGGTCGCTAGAGTCGGACACGACTGAGCGACTTCACTTTCACTTTTCACTTTCATGCATTGGAGAAGGAAATGGCAACCCACTCCAGTGTTCTTGCCTGGAGAATCCCAGGGACGGGAAAGCCTGGTGGGCTGCCGTCTATGGGGTCGCACAGAGTCGGACACGACTGAAGCGACTTAGCAGCAGTAGCATGCAAGAGGCATGGGTTCCAACCCTGGTTGGGGAACTATATGATGTGTAGTATGGCCAAGAAATTTTTTAAAATGTAAAATATGCAAAACACATGGAGGAAAAAATTTCTCCAGCTTAACTGAAAATTCTTCCTTGTATATCCCATGGCATGTAAATCAATCATAGACATGAAGGTGCATCTGGTGCCAGTCTCATTGACAGGGAAGTGCTTGCTTCCTGATACAGATGGCCCAAGATCTCCTTATGATGATTTCTTTAACCCCCTCCCTCTCTTCTGGATTCTTTCTCTTTGTCTGCCTACCTCCTTTTCACACACACACACACACAAACACATATACATTCACTTAGGCACCCATACACATGCATGTCTGGCCAAACAATGAGGCATTTTGATCAACTAATTTATGATATCATAATGAGGCACTGCATGCACTACATACACTACACTTGAGAAACCTACATGCAGGTCAGGAAGCAACAGTTAGAACTGGACATGGAACAACAGACTGGTTCCAAATAGGAAAAGGAAGTACATCAAGGCTGTATATTGTCACCCTGCTCATTTAATTTATATGCAGAGTACATCATGAGATACGTTGGGCTGGAAGAAGCACAAGCTGCAATCAAGACTGCTGGGAGAAATCTCAATAACCTCAGATATGCAGATGACACCACCCTTATGGCAGAAGGTGAAGAGGAACTCAAAAGCCTCTTGATGAAAGTGAAAGAGGAGAGTGAAAAAGTTGGCTTAAAACTCAACATTCAGTAAATAATAATCTTAAAATGGGTTAATAATCATACCTGACATATAAGAATAGAGATTAACATGATCTAATATATTTAAAGTGCTTAGAAAAATGTTATATTGTAATAAGTATTGGCTACATTTGAACAAGGATAATGGCAGTGATGCTGGGGAACAGATGACCAATAAGAGGTTATGTTTAGAAAGTGTGAGATATTTGGAAATTTATTGGTTATAAAGGAGAATAAATCTGGGTCTTTCTTTGATGTGCACCATTTTAATGTCTTTATTAAATTTGTTGCAATATTGATTCTGTTATATGTTTTGGACTTTTAGCCCTGGGGCATGTGGGATCTTAGTTCCCTGCTGCTACTGCAAGCATGGAGTGTTAACCAGTGGACTCCAGAGAAGCCCCTACACTACATTATGATAAATATTGTAGCATAAATTTGAGGCATTTCAAATAATCTTTTGAAATAGTAATAAATAATGATTTCTTTTGAAATAATACTTCTTTTAAAGATGAATTAAAATAATTATATAGAAACAAAGGGAACTAAGGCTTAGACTATATTTTATTTATATACAAACATAGAAATAAGCAGAAACTGACAAATATATCTATTTCTGTAAAGAGGAACTGCTGTATTTTTTATTTTTATCAAACTTGCTGACAACATTTAAAGCAATGGAATGTTTCAGATACCCTACTTGGTCATGTAACATCATTAATGTGTGTGCTGAATAGAAGATTCAAAAAGAACATGGTTGTTAAGAGATCATACATGCTTGCTTGCTAGGTTGCTTCAGTCATGTCCAACTCTTTGTGATTCTATGGATTCTCACCTGCCAGGTTCCTCTGTCCATGGAATTCTCCAGGCAAGAGTACTGGAGTGAGTTGTCATGCCCTCCAGTAGGGGATCTTCCCGACCCAGGGATCGAACCTACATCTCATAGGTCTCCGGCATTGGCAGGCAGGCTCTTTGGCAAGTGCCATTGAATCTGTGTCTGTTAGCTCTCCTGCATTGGCAAGCGCCACCTGGGAAATCCAATTATGTGTATAAATATATGCATTTATATACAAAGTTCTGTCCTATGTACTTTACATATATTACTTTATCAAATCTTCACAACTCCATGAATTACGTACTAATATATTATACTTCCACGAGAAGAAACTAGAGAGTTGAATCACACAGCCCGTAAAAGGAATGCCCAAGACTTTTCCCTGTCCTTGACCTCTGCTGTCTCATTCAGTGTGCCAATTTCTTTCTTTTTCTTTTTTTCCTGTTGGATCATTATTTCAAATCTCTGTATATCTCCTGGAATAATTCCTAAAGCAAGGAACAGAAATAATATACTTGAACAAATAACAAATTCTGGAAAGGGTGTAGAGAAAAGGGAACCCCCTTGAACTGTGGCAAGGATGTATATTGGTGTAACCACTATGGAAAACAGTGTGGAGGTTCCTCAGGAAACCAAAAATTGAGTTGCCATGTTATCCAGCAATCCCACTCCTTGGCATATCCTGGACAAAACTATAATTCAAAAAGATACATGCACTACTATGTTCATAGCAGCAATATTTTCAATAGCTAAACATGGAAACAATCTAAATGTTTATTGACAGATGAATGGATAAAGAAGATGTGGAACTTATATACAATGGAATACTACTCAGCCATAAAAAAGCACAATAATGCCATTTATAGCAACGTGGATACAACAAAGGATTATCATACTAAGTGAAATAAGTCAGAGAAAGACACATACTGTATGATATCACTTATATGTGGAATCTAAGATATGGCATGAAAAAACCTAACTCGAAACAGAAACAAACTTACAAATATAGAGATCAGACTTATGGTTGCCAAGGAGAGAAGACAAGGGTAGATGTGGACTGGGAATATGGGGTTGGCAGATGGAAACTATTACATTTAGAATGGAAAAACACAGAGAACTATGTCCAATCTCCTGGGATAAAACAAAATGGTAAAGTGCATTAAGAAGAATGTATATATGTGTAAAAAGGGATATGTATGTGTAAAAAGAGATAAAACAAAATGGTAAAGAGTATTGAAAAGAATGTATATATGTGTAAAACTGAATCACTTTGCTTTATAGCAGAGATTGACTCAACATTGTAAATCAACTGTAATTTGATAAAAAAAAATAAATGATATATTTGATGTTTCATGGGAGATGTAGCAATCAATAAAAATCAAAGTTGCCAATTATGCTAGATTTTCTATGGAGTATTTTTTAAAGCTTACTACTGTAATAGAAATGTTCATTTAGTTTAACAGAATTTGAGAAGTTTCAGAGAAATTAAGTTTTAGTGAGGTAGTGAGGTTACTTGGATAGTGAGGTAGAAATTAAGTTTTAGTTAGCTGGTAGTGAGGGTACTTGGATAAGTGCTGAAGGTCACTTTAAAATAGTTTGCAAGATCAGTCTTATGGACTCTGTGGGAGAGGGAGAGGGTGGGGAGATTTGGGAGAATGGCATTGAAACATGTATAATATCATGTATGAAACGAGTCGCCAGTCCAGGTTCGATGCACGATACTGGATGCTTGGGGCTGGTGCACGGGGACGACACAGAGGGATGGTATGGGGAGGGAGGAGGGAGGAGGGTTCAGGATGGGGAACACAGGTATACCTGTGGCGAATTCATTTCGATATTTGGCAAAACTAATACAATATTGTAAAGTTTAAAAATGAAATAAAATAAAAAATAAATAAAATACATAAACAACATCTTATTGTATACAACAGGAAACTATATTCTATAATAAATCATAATGAAAAGAATATATATATGGAATATATATATGTGTATAAAACTGAATCACTTTGCTGTATAAACTAACACAACATTGTAAACCAACCATACTTCAATAAAAATATAATTAAATAAAAAAATAAAAAAAACAGAAAAAAATAGTTTGCAAGAGAAGTAAAAATATACATGATACTGTTCTTTCTGACTGAAAAGAAACTACAGCATTAAGTTTTATTCTAAAACGCATTAAAGAAGATTGTGATTTAATAGATGTTTTCTTTTATTGTTAGTTTTCCTTAATGAAAGTGCATTCTCATCCTTAGATATTGACCTGATCTTAGTATCAATTAAAGTTAAGATGACAGCCAGCTCATTCATTTAAAGAGATTCCAGTTAGATCTTGTAAAAGTGAAAGTGTCAGTGTCCCAGTCATGTCCAACTCTTGGCGACCCCAAGGACTGTATCCTGCCAGGCTCATCTGTTCATGAAATTCTCCAGGCAAGAATACTGGAGTGGGTTGGCATTTCCTTCTCCAGGGGATTTTCCCCACCCAGCGACCGAATCCAGGTTTCCTACATTGCAGGTGGATTCTTTCCCATCTGAGCCACTAGGGAAGCAGATTTTGTGGGAAAATGTTACTGATATATCTTCAATGTTAGTTTAATGAAAGCAATTTAGAAATCTGTGAAATGGAAAGCAATAACTAATATTAGTGATAATTCACATCTCTGTGCATGATAAGACAAAACTATAAATTAATAGAATATTTAAAAACCCCCTCCCCCAAATAATTTTCATTTCATTAAAGCTGTAAATCTTTCAAACACTCAGAATTATTTCACTTCTACTTCTACATGGTGCTCTAATATGAACTATTTGAACAAATCATAAGTTTATATGCAGAAATAGTAATTTCATCAATTCCAGTAGGTTTTTGTAAATTTGTAAATCTCTATCTTCAGATAAGTAGGATAGCATTTTCCCTATTTCTTTGTTTTTCATTTTATTTGCACTTTCCTCACTTTAATTTCCTCCTCTAATCACTAAAGAAGAAGATTTATTTTCTTCTTTGTCCAATTAACCTCCTGATAAACTGTAAGTCTCTAATAGGCTTTATCTTACAGTCACTCCATTTAGCTTGCTGCTATATACTCTGCTTTTTGCCAACAACTGATGGCCCTAACATTCTCCTATGCTTCCTTAGCCTTTTTAAAGTAATACAGGAGACATAAAGTGCTTGGTCAGCCTGTTAAACCAGGACATCAATTTTTTAACAGTCAATAATGAAACAGGCTGACTCTGCAAAGAAACTATAAGGAACTGCCCTGCTAACCCTTGCCCAGTTCATCTGCATTTATTGATGATAACACATTATTTCATACCATGTTCCTGGAGAGGAGTAGAGTAACACTGGTGCTCCATTTTTAGGTGATAGAATTAAATGTTCTATAAGCCAAATAATAAGTAGTGAGTTCATTATTCTATCATCAATGATCCCTTAACCTTCTCACTCCACAAGCATAAATAATATTTAATCATCAGTGTTCAGGTTGTTATGCAAATTAATTAGTAATATAAATGTCCATTGGTGTAAATTTTCCATTACTCTTACACTTAATCATATCAGAATTATTGAGACAAGTATAAATAATTTGCTACTCCAATGCTAAGCAGGTTTCTAAAATTAGGTTACAAATATCTTCCAAGATAGGCATTATGTATGAAAATGAAAATATGTCAGAAACTAATCTTTAAATAAAACGATTAGGAATAAAACCATCTCTAAAATATTTTGTTGAATTGTGATAACACATCATACAGGCCAATTTGTATTCAAATCAATATTCTCTCTCAAAGACACCACAAGTTAAGTGAGGCAATTGGCCTCCACTGAATCATTCTTATACTCCATCAGTTATCTAGATGGTTCAAACTCTTCATAAAACTTTCTTTAAAAAATTTAAAATTTGTGATATTTGTTTTATTTAGTTGTGAATTAAATATTGATATTTTTCTCTTTGTTTGCAATGAATGTTGACTTTAAATAATAATAATTAAGGTTATTAAATTTTCATTTTCAAACTTTCTGTTTTTTTTTTTTTTTTTCAGCCATGCTGCATGGTCTGCAAGGGATCTTAGTTTCCTGACTGGGGATGGAACCTGGGCCACCACAGGTGAAAAGCACCAAGTAGTAATCACTGGTGAATGCTTGGTTGCTTCAGTTGTGTCCCATTCTTTTCGACCCTATAGACTGTAACCTGCCAGACTCCTCGGTCCACAGGATTCTCCAGGCAAGAATACTGGAGTGGGTTGCCATGCCCTCCTCCAGAGTATCTTCCAGATCCAGGGATGGTACCTGTATCTCTTACATCTCCTGCATTGGCAGGCAGGTTCTTTACCACTAAGGCCACCTGGAAAACCCTAGTAACCACTGGACCACCAGGGAATTCCCCTTTCCTGCCTTTTCTTGTGCATTTATCTTAGTCACTAGGTAGTCTTTGGGATTCCCTGATAGCTCAGTTGGTAAAGAATCTGCCTGCAATGCGGGAGACCTGGGTTCTATCCCTGGGTTGTGAAGATCCCCTGGAGAAGGGAAAGGCTACCCACTCCAGTATTCTGGCCTGGAGAATTTCATGGATTCTCCATGGGGTCGCAAAGAATCAGACATGACTGAGCCACTTTCACTTTCACATAGTCATTTAGCAAAGGAAAAAAAATAAGCAAGTGTCTACTTTGAAATATACTGAAGCTATCCTTGAGACAAGTATAGAAAATTTACATCAATGGACATTTATATTACTAATTAATTTGCATAACAACCTGAACACTGATGATTAAATATTATTTATGCTTATGGAGTGAGAAGGTTAAGGGGGTCATCCTATCAAGCTTTTATAAAGAATAATAATCTTTCCTTGATTTTTGTACACTCTGGTCCCTGTGAGTGACACATGAAGTATGTTCCTTGGCAGAGAGAAAATAAAACGTGGATAGAGGAAAAACAGCTGTACAGAATATTCACTCACGTGATGCATTAATTGGCCCCACTAAATCTGATTGCTTTCCTTTGGAATGATTTCTCCTCAAAATACTTTTCTCCTTTGACTTCTATGACAATATACTCTCCTGCTTTCAAATTCCTTCCGTTTAGTCTCTTACTCTGTTTCCATCTTCCAGATCAGATCAGATCAGATCAGTCGCTCAGTCGTGTCCGACTCTTTGCGACCCCATGAATCGCAGCACACCAGGCCTCCCTGTCCATCACCAACTCCCAGAGTTCACTCAGACTCACGTCCGTCGAGTCAGTGATGCTATCCAGCCATCTCATCCTCTGTCATCCCCTTCTCCTCTTGCCCCTAATCCCTCCCAGCATCAGAGTCTTTTCCAATGAGTCAAGTCTTCGCATGAGGTGGCCAAAGTATTGGAGTTTCAGCTTTAGCATCATTCCTTCCAAAGAAATCCCAGGGCTGATCTCCTTCAGAATGGACTGGTTGGATCCCCTTGCAGTCCAAGGGACTCTTAATCTTCCAACTACCCTTTAAATGTGGGTGTATTTCAGCACTACAGCATAATACCTTCACTCTGTCCACTGCCCACTCCCTTGTTGTTGTTCAATCGTTCAGTCATGTCCAACTCTTTGCAACCCCATGGACTGTAACACGCCAGGCTTCCATGTCCTTCACTATCTCCCAGAGCTTGCACACTCTGTCTAGGACATCCATAATTCATCCTTCATATGCTTTTAGTTATCATTCAAATATTAGCAACTCTCATATTGACATTTTCTGACAGCGTTTACCCCAAACACATGTTCACATTCCCTTGCCATCTCCAACTCCTCATGTCTAAAACTGAGCTCCCCTAGATGTGATATTTGAACACTGTTCATACTGTCAAGAAATGGTACAATCATTTGCATCAAGCCAGAAACCTGAAGATCCTCCTTAAAACCCCACATTCAGGGGCTTCCATGGCAGTCCAGTGGTTGAGACTTGCCTTCCCATGCTGTGAGTGTGGGTTTGATCCCTGGTCGGAGAAGGCAATGGTACCCCACTCCAGTACTTTTGCCTGGAAAATCCCATGGACGGAGGAGCCTGGTAGGCTGCAGTTCATGAGGTCGCTAGAGTCGGACACGACTTCACTTTGACTTTTCACTTTCATGCATTGGAGAAGGAAATGGCAACCCACTCCAGTGTTCTTGCCTGGAGAATCCCAGGGATGGGGAAGCCTGGTGGGCTGCCGTCTATGGGGTCGCACAGAGTCGGACACGACTGAAGCGACTTAGCAGCAGTAGCAGCAGGGAACTAAGATCCCACATGCCCCAGGGCTAAAAGTCCAAAACATATAACAGAATCAATATTGCAACAAATTTAATAAAGACATTAAAAATGGTGCACATCAAAGAAAGACCCAGATTTATTTTCCTTTATAACCAATAAATTTCCAAATATCTCACACTTTCTAAACATAACCTCTTATTGGTCATCTGTTCCCCACATCACTGCCATCATGCTTGTTCAAATGTAGCCAACACTTAATACAATATAACATTTTTCTAAGCACTTTAAATATATTAGATCATGTTAATCTCTATTCTTATATGTCAGGTATGATTATTAACCCATTTTAAGATTATTATTTACTGAATTTGAACCAGATAGTTGGTTTCATATACAAGAATAACAATTTATTACAGTTCAAACTAATTGTTCAATTGTCTTAAGGATTAATTGTAATATTATTAATGTGTTTACATGGTCTCTGATCTGTCTCCAGCTGACCTCTCCTAGTCATCTCATGTTATTCTCTCTTGTTTCTTTCTAAACCTTAGCTGCAACACAAAATTTTAATGTTATTTTCTCTCTACTATTGGCTTTTGCCTATAGAAGTTGTTCTGCCTGGTATATTATCTTTTTACTTCATTTGCCTGTTTATTCCTTTAGTCTTAGGTATTTTTACTGAATTCTCACTTCATTAGTGTTATCTGTTTAACTACAATAAATTCCTTTGAAAGCAAGAGTCATATGTGACTTATATCTAAATCTCTGTCTTTAACATTATGACTGGCACATTATAGGTAATCAAAAACATATGTATTGATTGAAATACTTCGTGTCAGTTTTATTCCTGTAAGCTTATATTTATTGTTTTTGATGTGTGTGTGTGTATGTGCATGCACGTGTACACGCTTAGCCATATCTGATTCTTCGCAACCCCAAGGACTGTAGCCTGCCAGGTTCCACTGTCCATGGGATTTTCCAGGCAAGAATACCGGAATGTGTTGGCATTTCCTTCTCCAGGGGATCTTCCCGACCCAAGGATTGAACTGGGGTCTCCTGTGTCCCATGCGTTAGCAGGTGGATTCTTAATCACTGTGCCACCTGGGAAACCCTGTGGTTGTGATTTAGTCACTAAGTCATGTCCAATTCTTTGAGATCCTGTGAACTGTAGCCCAGCAGGCTCCTTTGACCATTGCATTTTTCAGGCAAGAATACTGAACTGGGTTGTCATTTTCTTTGCCAGGGAAGCCTTTCTGTTGTATAAAAAAGATTCTTAATTCAATTGTATAGAATACGAAGTTGAGATGCAGTGAGATTTAATTACTTGACCAAAATTATATACTTAATAAATATCAGAACTCAAAATCAAACCCAGGTCATCTGAGTCCAAATTCATGAATATTCAGCAGTATTTTACATTTCTGACCAATTACAGAAACAAGACCTATATAAGCTAACACATTTGGTTAGAAATTACAAACAACATTGATAAAGTTACTTATTTAATTCTTGTTATGGATTTAATTCTTGTAGTCTTCTCATTAAAGACAACTTGCAGTACAGTTTTTGACAGTACTACTAAATTTCAATTGATATTTGTCACAGGTCAGATCCTCATAGATAAAACAAATTGTTCACTACTAACAAGAAATGTACTAAGTGTATTAAGTCACCTGGGAGCTATATCAGATATAGTATCAGAAGAACAGCACAGTTAAGAATTTATGTCTCAGTATGATGCAGTTTTATATTTATACCACCTTAATTTTATTTTTTTAAGTATGTGTATTTGCATGTGTGTGCACCTTAAAACTACAGGAATATTCAGAAATATATATTCTAGTGAAAAGAAGTATTTGAATACATAATCACTTTTGTTTTTTTAATATCCAAATATATTTTAAACTTGGGACAGTGTAAACATCAGATAAATGTACCAGTGCCAAGATAAAACAACTGTAATTCATATATACTAATTATTCTACTCACAATTTAATTAGAGCATAAGTAAATCTGTGTTTTCTTGCCACCTTATTTATTTTTCTTACAAATGCGTCATTTTTAACTATCTAGTTTATTTTAATTTTATGACATACATAAGCATATAAACAGATGTCAACACTATGAGCCATTAGGAAAATGCAAATTCTAACTAGAATGATTAACCATTATACATGTATTAGAATATATAATATTTTTAAAAGTCTATAAAATTAATAAACAGAAATCTCACTTAAGTAGAGTCTGGAAACCAGGGGGTCTCACACCCTAGAATATTAGAGCCTAATAGGAGGAAGGAAAATTCCTTTTTTTCCCCTGTTTTCTAGAGCCTTCCCAACTTCCTTTTTGCTTCTCTAAAGGTATTTACATTCCTTTGCTGTGAGGGGACTTGCACATGACTTGCCATAGTTGCAGACCCAAAGTGGCAGTTGTCTGCTGATCCTGAATAAAAATTCATCTTTGCTGGAGAAATATCTGACAGTCTATTTATTTCAGGACAACAAAACTAACCACATCAAATGTTGACAAATATTTAGGTCAACCTGATTTCTCCTTTGCTATTGGAATATAAAAGGTACAGCTTCAGAAAATAGTTTGGGAATTTATATCTTCCACATGATCTAGACATTCTACTACTGAATATTTGCTCAGGAGAAAGACTATGTTATTATAAGGACTTGTATACCTATGTTTGACTTCCCTGGTGGCTCAGACGATAAAGCATCTGTCTACGATGCGGGAGACCCAGGTTTGATCCCTGGGTGAGGAAGACCTCCTGGAGAAGGAAATGGCAACCAACTCCAGTATTCTTGCCTGGAAAATCCCATGGATGGAGGAGCCTGGTAGGTTACAGTCCATGGGGTCGCAAAGAGTAGGACACGACTGAGCTTTCACTTTCACTTTCATACCTATGTTTATAGCAACACTATTGCTATAAATCAAAAACTGAAAATACTCCAAATTACCATCAGCAAGTGAATGATAAACAAGCTGTAGTATATCTTTACAATAAAATAGCCCTCAGCAATAAAAAGGATAAACTTTATATAGACAATTATATGGATGAATCTCAAAATAATTATGCTGAATAAAATGTCAGACAAAAACAGTAAGTACTGTGTGATTCCACTTGTATAACATTCTAGAAAATGTTAACTAATTGATAGTGATAGAAAACAGCTCCATAAAAGTGATGGAATAGAGATGGTTATGCGAAGGGACAATATGGGATGTTACAGGGGCAAGAAGTAACTTTTGGCAATGATGAATTTGTTAATTTTTCTTCACTGTGGCAATAATTTCACAGATACACATAGGTCAAAACTTATCAAATTGTATCTATACAATTTAAGTATGTGCAGTTTGTTTTAGTCCATTATATTTTATTAAAGCTGATTAAAGCTGTTAAAAAAGAGAAAATTATGTTTTATTCTAAATAGAAGTTAAGGGACTTCTCTGGGAGAAATATCAATAACCTCAGATATGCAGATGACACCACCCTTATGGCAGAAAGTGAAGAGGAACTAAAAAACCTCTTGATGAAAGTGAAAGTGGAGAGTGAAAAAGTTGGCTTAAAGCTCAACACTCAGAAAACTAAGATCATGGCATCCAGTGCCACCACTTCATGGGAAATAGATGGGGAAACAGTGGAAACAGTGTCACACTTTATTTTTTGGGGGCTCCAAAATCACTGCAAATGGTGATTGCAGCCATGAAATTAAAAGATTCTTACTCCTTGGAAGGAAAGTTATGACCAACCTAGATAGCATATTCAAAAGCAGAGACATTACTTTGCCAGCAAAGGTCCGTCTAGTCAAGGTATGGTTTTTCCAGCAGTCATGTACGGATGTGAGAGTTGGACTGTGAAGAAGGCTGAGCGCCGAAGCATTGATGCTTTTGAGCTGTGGTGTTGGAGAAGGCTCTTGAGAGTCCCTTGGACTGCAAGGAGATCCAACCTATCCATTCTGAAGGAGATCAGCCCTGGGATTTCTTTGGAAGGAATGATGCTAAAGCTGAAACTCCAGTACTTT
>NW_011495024.1:5669957-5675994 GCF_000754665.1 Bison bison bison | reverse complement strand
TGAGTGAACTCCGGGAGTTGGTGATAGACAGGGAGGCCTGGCAGGCTGCGATTCATGGGATCGCAAACAGTCTGACACGACTGAGTGACTGAATTGGTGGTCCAGTTGGAGAAGGAAATGGCAACCCATTCCAGTACTCTTGCCTGGAAAATTTCATGGATGGAGGAGCCTGGTAGGCTCCAGTCCATGGGGTCGCAAAGAGTCCGACACGACTGAGCAATTTCACTTTCTGGTGATCCAATGGTTAAGACCTTGTGCTCCCCATGGAGGGAGCCTGGGTTCGATCTCTGGTCAGGGAACTAAGATCCTGTATGCCACAACCAAAAAGGTCTTGCATATCACAAATAATACCTGGTGCAGCCAAATAAATAAATAAGCAAATACTTCCAACAAAGCAAAAAAAAGACATTTGGAAGGCCTAATATAGTGGTTCATGAGTATACAAGCAAGAAAAACACGACATTAAATATAAGTAAAACTGTCACCATTCTCACCAAACATGGTTGTGTATGTAGGGAACACTATAAAACTTATAAAAACCTATAACTATTAATAAATTAATCTAGCAATGTCACTATAAAAATAATATATTTGTCTATGGTAATCATAAATAGTTTGAAATTAAATTTAAAATTAATTGAATTTAAAAATAACTAAGTATATTCCACCAATTATTATGAATAAATTTAACAAAAGTTATGTAAGACCTAAGCACTATGAAACATTAAGGAAATTGAAAGAAACTTAAATCAATAGAAACAGGTACAAGCTCATGGAGCTATTCTACAGATTCAGTGCAATCTCAGTTAAAATCCCACAGGCTTTTAAAAATATATTGGCAAATTGCTTCTCAAGTTAATATTGAAATGCAAAGGATCTAAATACCTAGAAAAGAAAAAAAGCTTAAGAGTGAAAACAAAGTTGAAGGACTCTCAATATATGAATTCAAAATTCACTATAAAGCTATAGTATCAAGATAGTGTAATATTGGTTAAAAGCTAGCCACATAAATTACTGAAACAGAATGAAGAGTCCAGGAATAGAATCACATCTATACAGTTAATCTTGAACCAAAGCATTAATTCAATTTGACAAAAGGAGAATCCTTTTACTAAATAATTTTGTAATATTGGGTATCCATATGAACAAAAGAAGCTCTATCATGGCTATGCTTTGTATACAAAAATCAATTCTCATGTGCATAAATACAAAGTTAGAACTATACAGTATTTTTAAAGAAAAACACAAGATGCTGCTTTCGTAGACTGGGTATAAGCAAAGATTTCGTAATATAAGACATAAAATCTACCAATTAAAAAGGAAAAGAAAACGATTGGACTTCATCAGAATTAAAATGTTTTGCTCATCAAAAATACAATTAAGAGAATAAATCAGTAGACCAAAGCCAGGCAAAAGAATAATATCTAGAAAACATGAAGAGAAACTAAACTATCAAGTGAAAAACAATCTAATTAAAATATGTTATGGACATAAAAAGGCAATTAAAAAGAAAGATAAGTAAATAACCAATAAGCACACAGAACTACTTCTAATTTGTCATGTTAACAGTCATCATGGAAATGCAAATCAAAATAATATTTAAATATCTTCTCATACTCAGTAAAAGGGCTTAAGTCAAAATGAATGAAAACACAAAATATTGATGAGGATATTAAGCAACTTGAGTGTTCATACATTGTGGGGAGACATAAAAAATTGTATAACCACTTTGAAATACTCTTTAGTGTTTTTTTTTTTTAAATTTAAATACACATCATATGGCCAGTAATTCTTACTCCTATGAATTTATCCAATAAAAATAAAAATATCTGTCCTCAAAAAATCCTCTATAGGAATGTTCTAGGAGCCTTACTCATAGGCATAAAAATCTGGAATAAAGCCAAACGTCCTTCAAAAAAGAGGTTGTTTTACAATAATTGTAGCATATTCACCAAATGAACTATCATTCAGCAATAAAGGGAAACAATCTACTTCTGCATAGAAGAAACATGAATGAGCCACAGAAATATTAGGTTGAGTTAAAAAGTGAAGAATTCATTATGATTCTATTTATATGAAATTCTAGAACAAACAGAACTAAGTTATGGCGATTGAAATCAGAACAATGGTTACCCACAGGGTAAGGAAGCAGGAGAGAACTTTCTGATGTAGCAGAAATGTCCTGTATTTTTTTTTTTTTTTTAGCAGTTGTTTCAGGTGTATACAATTTTGCAAAATTAATCAAAGTGAAACATCATAAATTTGTGAGAAAAAAAAAACAGAATATGTATAATACTACCTTGCTAAACATAAATGCAATAATCCCTACCAAAATATTAGGGAATGGAATGCAGTAACACATAAAGAAAATACAATATGATCAAATTGGGTTTAACATGGAAAAGTGAGTCAGAGTAATTCACCTTCTTAAGAGAAAGAAAGGAGTAGGAGAAGGGGGCAACAGAGGATGAGATGGTTGGATGGCATCACTGACTGAATGGACTTGAGTTGGAGCAAGCTAAGGGAGATAGTGAAGGACAGGGAAGCCTGGCCTGCTGCAGTCCATGGGGTTGCAAAGAGTCGGACATGACTTAGCAACTGAACAACAATCACATCCGTATACTAATAGGTAAAATAAATAATTTGATAAAATTCAATAACTTGATAAAATTAAATTTGCTAAAATTCAAATCAGTGATGAAGACTCAATATTTTTAATGATATTCTGAAAGGTTTCTTCTAAGATATGAGCAAAGCTGAGGATATTCCTTCTAAACCCTTTTTAGCATGATACTTAAGATAATACCAAGTAAAACAAGCAAGAAAAGCAAATAGTATACATACAAATTGAAAAGGAAGAAACAGAACAGTTATTTGTAGATGACACTGCCAAGTATGTAGATAATCTTAAGGAATCTATAAAATGAGAATGGATACATGTATATGTATGGCTGAGTCACTTTGCTCTGTACCTAAAACTTTCATAACATTTTCAATCAGCTATACTCTAATATAAAATAAAAAGTTAAAAAAATATAGAAAAAATGTTCCTATAAGTAATAAGTTAACTTAATAAGGTTAATAGGATACAAGGTTGGTTTGTTGTTGGTTACTTTTATTTGCATTTATTTTATGCTGAGTTTATTCATGGGTCACAAGTTTTTATTTTTTCAGTTTCTTCTGTGCAACTTCTATTTTAGGAACAACCCGTTCTTGTTCACTAAGAATCAGCTCAGATGAGTGGCAGAGGAGGCTCATGTATGGATGAATTCAACCATGAGCTCTGTAAGTTCTGCATCTTAGGTGCTTTTTTTCACAGGGAAGTGCTCAGTGACCAAAGAATCTACATGTAAATAGTAGATAAGCACTACGCTCTGCACTTCTATGCATGTGCAGCACAAATCTATCACTCTTTGTGGGTAACTGAGCTTTGTGTCCAGGCCCTACTGTTTGGTCTGAGCACACCTAAAGGCTCTATGACTGTGACAAAATGGCACAAAGTGCTTCTTCAAAGTGACCTCCTTCTGATACTTGGTGGCTTTTTGGACATGAATGCCCTTGATGGCCTGGAAAGTTTTATTCATGTTCTTCAAATGAACACAAAGATCCAAGTCTCTTGATTTGTATGACTTTGTAGGGTTTTCTGGGTTAAGTGGACAGCATACAGTTTTCAGATATGATCTTAGGCCACTAAAAAGGAGAACCAAGGTATATAGGTATATAGGTACACAATTAATTGTTAATTGTGTACCTATATACCTGCCATGAACAATTTCAAAATAACATCAACAGCAGCAGCAAAATTTTCAACATTATCAAAAACATTTTGAGTAGTTATTTATGTTTGATTTCTTAAAATAAATTTATTCACTTTAATTGGAGGCTAATTACTTTACAATATTGTAGTGGTTTTGCCATACATTGACATGAATCAGCCATGGGTGTACACCTGTTCCCCATCCTGAGTCCCTCTCTCACCTCCCTCCCCATCTCATCCCTCTGGGTCATCACAGTGCACCAGCACCAAACACCCTGTCCCATGTATTGAACCTGGACTGGTGATCCATTTCACATATGATAATGTACATGTTTCAATGCCATTCTCCCAAATCTTCCCACCCTCTCCCTCTTCCACAGAGTCCAAAAGACTGTTCTATACATCTGTGTCTCTTTTGCTGTCTCACATATAGGGTTATCATAACTATCTTTCTAAATTCCATGTATGCATTAGTATACCATATTGATGTTTTTCTTTCTGGCTTACTTCACTCTGTATAACAGGCTCCAGTTTCATCCACCTCATTAGAACTGATTCAAATGTATTCTTTTTAATGGTTGAGTAATACTCCATTGTGTATACGTACCAAAGCTTTCTTATCTATTTGTCTGCTGATGGACATCTGGGTTGCTTCCATGTCCTGGCTATTATAAAGAGTGTTTGATGAACATGGCGTACACGTGTCTCTTTCAATTCTGGTTTCCTTGGTGTGTATGCCCAGCAGTGGGATTGCTGGGTCATATGGCAGCTCTATTTCCAATTTTTAAAGGAATCTCCACACTGTTCTCCATAGTGACTGTACCTGTTTGCATTCCCACCAACAGTGTAAGAGGGTTCCCTTTTCTGCACACCCTCTCCAGCATTTATTGCTTATAGACTTTTGGATCACAGGCATTCTGACTGGCGTGAAATGGTACCTCATTGTGGTTTTGATTTGCATTTCTCTGATAATGAGTGATGTTGAGCATCTTTTCATGTGTTTGTTAGCCATCTGTATGCCTTCTTTGGAGAAATGTCTGTTTAGTTCTTTGGCCCATTTTTTGATTGGGTCGTTTATTTTTCTGGAATTGAGCTGCACGAGTTGCTTGTATATTTTTGAGATTAATTCTTTGTCACTTGCTTCATTTGCTATTATTTGCTCTCATTCTTAAGGCTGTCTTTTCACCTTGCTTATAGTTTCCTTTGTTGTGCAGAAGCTTTTAATTTTAATTAGGTCCCATTTGTTTATTTTTGCTTTTATTTCCAATATTCTGGGAGGTGGGTCATAGAGGATCCTGCTGTGATTTGTGTTGGAGAGTGTTTTGCCTATGTTCTCCTCTAGGAGTTTTATAGTTTCTGGTCTTATGTTTAGATCTTTAATCCATTCTGAGTTTATCTTTGTGTATGGTGTTAGATGGTATCACTGACTCGATGGACATGAGTCTGAGTGAACTCTGGGAGTTGATGGACAGGGAGGCCTGGCATGTTGTGACTCATGGGGTCGCAAAGAGTCAGACACGACTGAGCGACTGAACTGAACTGATGGTGTTAGAAAGTGTTCTAGCTTCATTCTTTTACAAGTCGTTGACCAGTTTTCCCAGCACCACTGGTTAAGGAGATTGTCTTTTCTCCACTGTATATTCTTGCCTCCTTTATCAAAGATAAGGTGTCCATAGGTGCATGGATTTATCTCTGGGCTTTCTATTTTGTTCCATTGATCTATATTTCTGTCTTTGTGCCAGTACCATCCTGTCTTGATGACTGTAGCTTTGTGGTATAGCCTGAAGACAAGGAGATTGATTCCTCCAGTTCCATTCTTCTTTCTCAAGACTGCTTGGCTATTTGAGTTTTTTTTTTAAATTTCCATACAAATTGTGAAATTATTCTAGTTGTGTGAAAAATACCGTTGGTAGCTTGATAAGGATTGCATTGAATCTATAGATTACTTTAGGTAGTATACTCATTTTCACTATATTGATTCTTCCAATCCATGAACATGGTATATTTCTTCATCCATTTGTGTCTTTGATTTTTTTGATCAGTGTTTTATAGTTTTCTATATATAGGTCTTTTGTTTCTTTAGGTAGATATATTCCTAAGTATTTTATTCTTTTCGTTGCACTGGTGAATGTAATTGTTACTTTAATTTCTCTTTCTGTTTTCTTATTATTAGTGTATAGGAATGCAAGGGATTTCTCTGTATTAATTTTATATCCTGCAACTTTATTATATTCATTGATTAGCTCTAGTAATTTTCTGGTGGAGTCTTTAGGGTTTTCT
>NW_011495024.1:5668927-5669811 GCF_000754665.1 Bison bison bison | reverse complement strand
TTTTGTTTGCTGGAAGATTTCTGATTACAGTTTCAATTTCCATGCTTGTGATGGGTCTGTTAAGATTTTCTATTTCTTCCTGGTTCAGTTTTGGAAAGTGGTACTTGTCTAAGAATTTGTTCATTCTTCCAAGTTGTCCATTTTATTGGCATATAGTTGTTGATAGTAGTCTCTTATGATTCTTTGTATTTCTGTGTTGTCTGTTGTGATTTCTCCATTTTCATTTCTAATTTTGTTGATTTGATTCTTCTCCCTTTGTTTCTTTATGAGTCTGGTTAATGGTTTGTCAATTTTATCTTCTCAAAGAACCAGCATTTGGCTTTGTTGATTTTTTGCTATGGTCTCTTTTGCATTTATTTCTACCCTAATTTTTAAGATTTCTTTCCTTTCACTAACCCTGGGTTTCTTCATTTCTTCCTTTTCTAGTTGCTTTAGGTGTAAAGTTAGGTTATTTATTTGACTTTTTTCTTGTTTCTTGAGGTAAGCCTGTATTGCCATGAACCTTCCCCTTAGCACTGCTTTTGCAGTATCCCATAGGTTTTGGGTTGTTGTGTTTTCATTTTCATTCATTTCTATGCATATTTTGATTTCTTCTGTGATTTATTAGTTATTCAGCAGCATGTTGTTCAGCCTCCATATGTTGGAATTTTTAATAGTTTTTATCCTGCAATTGAAATCTAATCTTACTGCATTGTGGTCAGAAAAGATGCTTGGAATGATTTCAACTTTTTTGAATTTACCAAGGCTAGATTTATAGCCCAGAATGTGATCTATCTTGGAGAAGGTTCCATGTGCACTTGAGAAAAAGTTGAAATTCATTGTTTTGGGGTGAAATGTCCTATAGATATCAATTAGGTCTAACTAGTCTATTGTATCATTTAAAG
>NW_011495024.1:5668379-5668827 GCF_000754665.1 Bison bison bison | reverse complement strand
AAATGCTTTCAATTTTTCACCATTGAGGATAATGTTTGCTGTGAGTTTGTCATATATAGCTTTTATTATCTTGAGGTATGTTCCTTCTATTCCTGCTTTCTGGAGGGTTTTTATCATAAATGGATGTTGAATTTTGTCAAAGGCTTTATCTGAATCTATTGAAATAATCATATGGTTTTTATCTTTGAGTTTGTTAATGTGGTATATTACATTGATTAATTTGTGGATATGGAAGAATCCTTGCATCCCTGGGATAAAGCCCACTTGGTTGATGTCTGACTGATCTTTTTAATATGTTATTGGATTCTGTTTCCTAGAGTTTTGTTAAGGATTTTAGCATCTATGTTCATCAGTGATATTGGCCTGCAGTTTTCTTTTTCTGTGGCATCTTTGTCTGGTTTTGGTATTAGGGTGATGGTGGCCTCATAGAATGAGTTTGGAAGTTTAC
>NW_011495024.1:5664941-5668279 GCF_000754665.1 Bison bison bison | reverse complement strand
TTGAGAAAAAGTTGAAATTCATTGTTTTGGGGTGAAATGTCCTATAGATATCAATTAGGTCTAACTAGTCTATTGTATCATTTAAAGTTTGTGTTTCCTTGTTAATTTTATGTTTAGTTGATCTATCCATAGGTGTGAGTGTGGTATTAAAGTCCCCCACTATTATTGTGTTATTGTTAATTTCCCCTTTCTTACTTGTTAGCATTTGTTTTACATATTGCAGTGCTCCTATGTTGGGTACACACACACACACACACACACACACACATATATATATATATATTTATAATTGTTATATCTTCTTCTTGGATTGATCCTTTGATCATTATGTAGTGACCATCTTTTTCTCTTTTCACAGTCGTTATTTTAAAGTCTATTTTATCTGATATGAGTATTGCTACTCCTGCTTTTTTTTTTGGTCTCTATTTGCATGGAATATCTTTTTCCAGCCCTTCATTTTCAGTATGTATGTGTCCTTTGTTTTGAGGTGGGTCTCTTGTAGACAACATATATAGGGGTCTTGTTTTTGTATCCATTCAGCCAGTCTTTGTCTTTTGGTTGGGGCATTCAACCTATTTACATTTAAGGTAATTACTGATAAGTATGACCCCATTGCCATTTACTTTGCTGTTTTGCATTTCAGTTTATACACCCTTGTTGTGTTTCCTGTCTAGAGAAGATCCTTTAACATTTGTTGGAGTGCTGGTTTGGTGGTGCTGAATTCTCTTAGCTTTTGCTTGTCTCTAAAGCTTTTGATTTCTCTTCATATTTGAATGAGATCCTTGCTGGGTACAGTAATCTGTGTTGTAGGTTTTTCTCTTTTATCACTTTAAGTATGTCCTGCCATTCCCTTCTGGCCTGAAGAGTTTCTGTTGAAAGATCAGCTGTTATCTTTATGGGAATCCCCTTGTGTGTTATTTGTTGTTTTTCCCTTGCTGCTTTTAATATTTGTTCTTTAAATATTTTAATGTTTGTTTGAATTTTGTTAATTTGATTAATATGTGTCTTGGGATGTTTCACCTTGAGTTTATCCTATTTGGGACTCTCTGTGTTTCTTGGACTTGGGTAACTATTTCCTTACCCATTTTAGAGAAGTTTTCAACTATTATCTCCTCAAGTATTTTCTCATGGTCTTTCTTTTTGTCTTCTTCTTCTGGGACTCCTATAATTTGAATGCTGGGGCTTTTAACATTGTCCCAGAGGTCTCTGAGGTTGTCCTCACTTTTTTTTTTTTTTAATTCTTTTTTTCTTTTTTCCTCTCTGCTTCATTTATTTCTACCATTCTATCTTCTACCTCACTTATCTTATCTTCTGCCTCCTTTATTCTATTGTTGGTTCCCTCCAGAGTGTTTTTGATCTCATTTATTGCATTATTCATTATATATTGACTCTCTTTTATTTCTTCTAGGTCCTTGTTAAACATTTCTTGCATCTTCTCAATCCTTGTCTCCAGGCTATTTATCTGTAATTCCATTTTATTTTCAAGATTTTGGATAACTTTCACTATCATTATGCTGAATTCTTTTTCAGGTGTATTTCCTGTCTCTTCCTCTTTTGTTTGGTTTGGTGGACATTTATCCTGCTGAGTATTTCTTTGCCTTTTCATCTTGTTTAGATTGCTGTGTTTGGGGTGGCCTTTCCATATTCTGGTAGTTTGTGGTTCCTGTTTATTGTGGGGATTCCTCACTGTGGGTGGGGTTAGATGGGTGGCTTGTCAAGGTTTCCTGGTTAGGGAATCTTGTGTTGGTGTTCTGGTGCATGGAACTGGATTTCTTCTCTCTGGAGTGCAGTGAAGTGTGACTTTGGGCAACCTGTATATTGAAGCTCAGGGCTATGTTCCTGTGTTGCTGGAGAATTTGTGTGGTATGTCTTGCTCTGGAACTTGTTGGCTCTTGGGTGGTGCTTGGTTTCAGTGTAGGTATGGAGGCTTCTGGACGAGCTCTTATCGATTAATATTGCTTGGAGTCAGGAATTCTCTGATGTTCTCAGGTTTTGAACTTAAGCCTCCTGCCTCTGGATTTCAGTATTATTCTTACAGTAGCCTCAAGACTTCTCCATCTGTACAACACCAATGATAAAACATCTAGGTTAATAAAAGGTTCTCCACAGTGAAGGACACCTGGAGAGTTCACAGAGTTACATGGAGATGAGAAGAGGGAGGAGGGAGATAGAGGTGACCAGGAGGAAAAGATGGGGAATCAAAAGAGGAGACAGCAAGCTAGCCAGTAATCAATTCCCTATGTGCTCTCCACAGTCTGGATCCCTCAGAGATGTTCACAGAGTTACACAGAGAAGAGAAGAGGTGGGAGGAGACAGAGGTAGCCAGGAGGATAAAGGGGGGAATCAAAAGGAGAGAGACAGATCCAGCCAGTAATCAGTTCCCTAAGTGTTCTCCACAGCCTGGAACACACAAAGAGATTCACAGAGTTGGGTAGAGAAGAGAAAGGGGAGGGAGGAGATAGAGGCGACCTGGTGGAGAAAAAGGAGAGTCAAAAGGGGGAGAGAGCAATCAAGCCAGTAATCACACTCCCAAGTTAAAATGGGTACTGAAGACTGGATTCTTAAAGGTACAAAATTGATAACAAATACCAAAAAGCAAAGATTAAAAATCTAGAGTAGAAGTTAGACTCAAAAATACAATATTAAAAACACAAAACAAAGTAACAAAAATTATAAAATATATATGAAGTTTGTTTTAAAAATAAAGTGGTTTTTTTTTTTTTTTTTGGTAAGGCAATCAGATCAGATCAGTCGCTCAGTTGTGTCCGACTCTGCGACCCCATGAATCGCAGCACACCAGGCCTCTCTGTCCATCACCAACTCCTGGAGTTCACTCAGACTCACTTCCATCGAGTCAGTGATGCCATCCAGCCATCTCATCCTCTGTCATCCCCTTCTCCTCTTGCCCCTAATCCCTCCCAGCATCAGCGTCTTTTCCAATGAGTCAAGTCTTCGCATGAGGTGGCCAAAGTATTGGAGTTTCAGCTTTAGCATCATTCCTTCCAAAGAAATCCCAGGGCTGATCTCCTTCAGAATGGACTGGTTGGATCTCCTTGCAGTCCAAGGGACTCTCAAGAGTCTTCTCCAACACCACAGTTCAAAAGCATCAATTCTTCAGTGCTCAGCCTTCTCCACAGTCCAACTCTCACATCCATACATGACCACAGGAAAAACCATAGCCTTGACTAGATGAACCTTTGTTGGCAAAGAAATGTTTCTGCTTTAGAATATGCTATCTAGGTTGGTTATAACTTTCCTTCCAAGGAGTAAGCGTCTTTTAATTTCATGGCTGCAGTCACCATCTGTGGTGATTTTTGAGCCCAGAAAAATAAAGTTTG
>NW_011495024.1:5652701-5664202 GCF_000754665.1 Bison bison bison | reverse complement strand
TGAGCCCATCTTTGCATGAAATGTTCCTTTGGTATCTCTGATTTTCTTGAAGAGATCCCTAGTCTTTCCCATTCTGTTGTTTTCCTCTATTTTTTTGCATTGATCGCTGAAGAAGGCTTTCTTATCTCTTCTTGCTATTCTTTGGAACTCTGCATTCAGATGTTTATATCTTTCCTTTTCTCCTTTGGCAAGGTAATAGTAGATTATAAAAACAAAAATTAAAGGAGTAATAGAGGATTAAAAATAAGTTTATTTTTTTTAATTAAAAAATTATACTAGTAAAAATATATCTAGGAATTTCTCTGGAACTGTTGTGGACAGTGTGGGGTCAACTCAGTTTCAGATAGTTCTTTGATCCAGCTTACACTTCTCAAGTTCTATAGGCCCCCTTTCAATGTAGTTGGTGCTAACTACAGAGTTTTAATCTGTTGCACTTGTCACTTCCAAAGTGGTTCCCTCTGTTTATTTTAGCTTCTTCTGTTTGCTGGTCTCTTCAGTGTTTAATTTCCGCCCTGACACAAGGGGGCGAAGGTGGTCACTTATTTAGGCTCACTTGTTGAGTCGTGCTGTGGGGAGGGAGGAACACTGCAAACAAATATCACTGGTGTGTGTGGGAAGTGCTCACAGTGTTTCAGCACACTGGGTGTGTCCCCACTCAGTGGTGTGTGTGCTTTCATGGTCTACATTTCTTAGGCTCTAGGTTGCTCTGCTGGGAACTGTCTGAGGCCGGCCCTGGGTTGCATGCACTTTCCAGGCCTAAGCCACTCAGGTTCAGGTTCTTGGGTACTCCACAAAGGCGCAGACTCAATTGGGCCTGCATTTTGTGCCCTTTCCAGGTTTGAGCAGCTGAGGTGCCCAGGTGCTTGGTGAGAGCAGTCACCCCCAGGTGGGCGATGCATCTTATCACCTGCCCCATCCCAGCAGCTCAGTTTTCTGGGTTTACAACGGGTGCACCTTCTCAGGTGTGCTGCGTGTCTCTTTTAAGGAGATAATCTCTGGCTGTGACCCTCCTGGCAGATGTCAACCGTCCAGAATCCCAAGAACTCTTGGTTAGCTATGGAGCCTGTTTGCAGTTTGGTAGAGGATGCCTCTCTGGGGCCGTGGTTGCCCCTTTCTGGCTCTGGCTGCCCCCTGCCTGTTTGTCCCTGGTGAGAGATGGGCCAGTCCGCAGCTAGCGCTCAGTCCTTTGTTCTGTGAGCGGGCCTGTCAGTGCCTCTGGTTAGGGCTTTTCACGGGATAGTTTTCTCTCTCTCTCTCTTTTTTTCTCTCTCTCTCTGGCTATCCACAATTTGGGTTGCTATCTTATGTTAGTTCCCTCAGATTGCCCTCAGGGCATTCAGGCCAGGTCCTTACGCTAAGCAATGCAGCCCGCGCCTCCCTGTTCAGCCCCTGCTTGCTGGTGGCTGCTGCCAGAGCGCTGGGAGTTGCCCTTAGGCAGGTAATCTGTGCGTTTTATTTGTTTATTTATTTTTCCTCCTGGTTATGTTGCCTTCTGAGATTCCAAGATGCCCCACAGACCTGCCAGTGAGAGTATTTCTTGGTGTTTGGAAACTTTTCTTTTAAGACTCCCTTTCAAGGATGGATCTCTGTCCCGACCTCTTTTTTCTCTCTTTTTATCTTTTATAATTTGTCCTACCTCCTTTATAAGGCAATGGGCTGCCTTTCTGGGTGCCTGATGTCCTCTGCCACCATTCAGAAGTTTTTTTGTGGAATTTGCTCAGCGTTCAAATGTTCTTTCGATGAATTTGTGGGGGAGAAAGTGGTCTCTCCGTTCTATTCCTCTGCCATCTTAGGACCACCCCCCTCGAGCAGTTATTTAACAAAAACCCAAAATTAAAGAAAAAAAATTGAGGAGTTATTTAACAAAATATGTGCAAGATTTGTATACTGAAAACTGTAAAACTTTAATTGCAAAGAGAAATTAAAGACCTAAATTAATGCAGATATGTACCATGTTCCTGGTTTGAAAAATATTAGGATATCAATTGTCCTTATATTGACCAATAGATTCAATGTGGTCTCAATCGAAGCATGATTTGTTTTGTAGAAATTTGTAAGTTGATTTTTAAAAGGATATAGGGATAAAGAGGACCTACAATAGCCAAAACGATTTTACAAAAGTAAAACATATTTGTAGCAGGTGGATTTATACTATTTTATTTCAGTTTTTAACAGACTATAGGAATGAAGGCAAATTGGTAATAGATCAATGGATCAGAAAGCGTTAAAAAAGTAAAGTGTACATATGTGTGCAGTTGATTTTTAACAAAGGTGCCAAGGTAATTTAATGGGAAAATTAAAGCCTTTCAAAGAAGGGTGCCAAAATAAATGGATATCATTTGGGATGGAAAAAAACAAATTAGAATCTTTCCCTCACATCATACAGAAAAATGAAATGAAAATGGATCATTAAACCTAAAACCTATGCCTATAAAACTTTTAGCAAGAAGCAATTTGTTTTTTAATTTAAAATAGGCAGAGCTATCTTATTTGGGGCATATAAGGAAAATAAATGACGAATTGGACTTCATCAAAAATAACAACTTCTAAATTCTGGTGAAAAGTTGTTACAGATGAGAAAATATTTTAATACATATTTCTGAAAACTATATAATGTCTACAACTTAATAAGACAGCAGCTTTATTTAAATGTGCAGGAGATATAACTAAGCACCTCAAAGATTTATAAATTGATAATGAGCCACATGGATAAATCTCAAGAGAATTTCTTTTTTGAAAGAGAGAAAAAAGCAAAACACAGAAGACTGCATATTCCATGACTTTCATTAATATGTGATTCTAGAAAAGCAAAGCTGATCTCTGCTGGCCAACAGATTAGTGGTTGCATGGTGTTAAGGACCTCAAGGGGCAGTGCTCCATCTATTACAAAGGGGACAAAGGAACATGCAGGTACTCCTGATGATGGAAATCTTTCTGGGTTTTGAATATTCATATGTTAAGGGAAGCATATTACATGATATATATACTTGACAAAATTCTGAAATGACAAATTATTTTTCCATATTTTCAAAGTGATCACTCCATGGCTGTCACTGGTCTCAAGGATCAGACAGTTCTAATCATTAGATAAATGACATATAGATCATGTGGACAGATCAAGATAATGTGACTGACTGTCACAGAGGCTGATCTAGAAGGAACTGTATAGTTGTGCTTTAGGTTTATAGGACCATTCCAAGTGGACATAAGCATCCAAGTGCTGGTGACTTTATGTTCATAGATTAAAATAAAAATAAGTTGAATAAAGAGCATTTTGAATTATATTATACCAAATACACTTTAAAAGATTTTGAC
Organism: Bison bison bison; assembly: GCF_000754665.1. NCBI lineage: Eukaryota > Metazoa > Chordata > Mammalia > Artiodactyla > Bovidae > Bison > Bison bison. The sequence continues at coordinate 5,660,887 of NW_011495024.1, read as the reverse complement.
TGTATCAATCTATTTTTATCCACATTTTGTCACATAGCACAATAGTAAAAAACACAAGTCCTGAAGTAAGATGAATCTAGGTTTGGTCCCTGTTCTACCATTTACTACCCATGTAACCTTGGATAACTTACCTTGCATCTCTGAGTCCCCATTTCTTTGTCTGGGTTATCACAAGGATTAGAGGAAACAATGTACTTATAGCATTTAGTATGGCACCTGGGAGATAGCATATTCAATTAATATTTGCCATTTTGATTAGACTACTGTTAATACTTCCATACTTCCATCCCCTGGATGAGGAAATGGCACCTCACTACAGTTATTCTTGCCTGGAGAATCCCATGGACAGAGGAGTCTGGCAGCTTACAGTCCATGGGGTCACAGAATCAGATACAACTGAGCATCTGAGCACATTACTTCTCAAAAGTTAAATAATTGCCCTTAAAATGAAAATATTTTGTTTCATGACATAGCATATTAATAAAATTAATTTAAAAGGAAAATGTAGTTGTGTTTTGTTGTACAAACTATAACTCAATAAAAAGTGCACAGAAAACTAAGACAAAATATAATGAATTATAGGGAGAAAAAAAAAACAAAAAAAAATCTATTTTGATTAAGGATGTCATTTGTTGTTCTTGTAAGGATTTAGGTACTGTTCATATCATAGCACATGATCAATGAACAGATGGCTTTGTTTTTCAGTTCTGTTGGGCTTGAGATACTGGTATTCTAGCCCATTTAAAAGTCCTGTAAGAGCTGCAATCTAGAAGTTCATGTTTTGCCATCAAATGGACCTACATTTATTTGTGCCCTGCTCTAGGGAATGTTTTTCAAATTTCGGGAATGAAGTTCAGCTGGCATCTATAACTTGTAAGGATGACACTAAAGTAACAAGTTTCACTAAAGTGAAAAAGTTGGCTTAAAGCTCAACAATCAGAAAACTAAGATCATGGCATCTGGTCCCATCACTTCATGGCAAGCAGATGGGGAAACAATGGAAACAGTGACAGACTTTATTTTGGAGGGCTCCAAAATCACTGTAGATGGTGACTGCAGCCATGAAATTAAAAGACACTTCCTCCTTGGAAGAAAAACTATGACTAACCTAGATAGCTGGAGAAGGCACTGGCACCCCACTCCAGTACTCTTGCCTGGAAAATCCCATGGACAGAGGAGCCTGGTGGTCTGCAGTCCATGGGGTCACTAAGAGTTGGACACGACTGAGTGACTTCACTTTCATTTTTCACTTTCATGCATTGGAGAAGGAAATGGCAATCCACTCCAGTGTTCTTGCCTGGAGAATCCCAGGGACAGAAGAGCCTGGTAGGCTGCCATCTCTGGGGTCGCACAGAGTCGGACATGACTGAAGCAACTTAGCAGCAGCAGCAGCAGCAACCTAGACAGCATGTTAAAAAGCAGAGGCATTACTTTGCCAACAAAAGTCCATCTAGTCAATGCTATGGTTTTTCCAGTGGTCATGTATGGATGTGAGAGCTGGACTATAAAGAAAGCTTAGCACCGAAGAATTGATGCTTTTGAACTGTGGTGTTGGTGAAGACTCTTGAGAGTCCCTTGGACTGCAAGGAGTTCCAACCAGTCCATCCTAAAGGAAATCAGTCATGAATAATCATTGGAAGGACTGATGCTGAAGCTGGAACTCCAGTACTTTGGCCATCTGATGCAAAGAACTGACTCATGAGAGAAGACCCTGATTGTGGCAAAGATTGATGGTAGGAGAAGGGGACGACAGAGGATGAGATGGCTGGATGGCATCACCAACTCAATGGACATGCATTTAAGTAGACTCCGGGAGTTGGGGATGTATAGGGAAGCCTGGCATGTTGCAGTCCATGGGGTCGCTAAGTGTTGGACACAACTGAGTTACTGAACTGAACTGAGAGGTAAACTTTAGAACAGCAGTCAAAATCCAGAGTAAATTACCTTATATCAGAGGCACTGGAAAATCTTCAAGGATGTCCACCAATTCAAAGATTTTATAGCTTTCTGTTCCTTATCTATTTATTTCCATAAGGCCATATTAGGTTAATTCCATAGTCAGCAATTTGCTGAGTACTATGTCAGGAGTGCAGTAAAACTTCAAAACAATTCTAAAATGAGGGATTTTTTTTTTTTTTTATTTTATCCAGAGTAATTGATGTTTACTGCTACCAGGGAGAGTTTGAGGATTGTTACTTTCAGTTCAGTTCAGTCGGTCAGTCATGTCCAACACTTAGCGACCCCATGGACTGCAGCATGCCAGGCTTCCCTATACCTCCCCAATATCTATACCTAGATGTATACACACCCTTGCAAAATGACTTCTGAATATTCATTGCAAAAACTGTGATGACCAAAGGTTGACGAACAAACTTAGATGTCAATAATGTATTGATTTATCTTAAATTATGATAATTTAACTTATATTTTAAATTAGTTTATTTTAAATTCTAAGTAATTTAAAGATAAATAAATTATGCTAATCCATGATGGTATGGAGAAGGCAATGGCACCCCACTCCAGTGCTCTTGCTTGGAGAGACCCATGGACGGAGGAGCCTGGTGGGCTGCAGTGCATGGGATCTCGAAGAGTCGGACACAACTGAGTGACTTCACTTTCACTTTTCACTCTCATGCATTGGAGAAGGAAATGGCAATCCACTCCAGTGTTCTTGCCTGGAGAATCCCAGGGACAGAAGAGCCTGGTAGGCTGCCATCTCTGGGGTCGCACAGAGTTGGACAGGACTGAAGCGACTTAGCAGCAGCAGCATGATCATGTATAAAACTGAAAAAGGAGGAAGAAGATACCTATGCTAGAGATAGAGTTCCAAGATACAGTAAATACAAAAAGCAGGGTATAGAACTGTGGTGTAATATGTTTTGATATGTGTAAAGGGGGGAGAAAATGAAACTCTACATTCATGTTTCCTTGATTAGAGAAAAAATTTCTAGGCAGATACAGAAGAAATCAAGGACAGTGGTTACAAAGGATGAGATAATGGGAACAGAGCTGAAGCAGATACTGAAAAATTGCATTTTTCTCCTCTTATGTCAAATTTACATGAATAAGAGTTGGACTTACCTCAACATGGTCCAAGCCACCTTGCTTTCTTCAAGCTGCTTCATCAGCACAAGCTCCTTCCTCTTGACTCAGGATGAGAACTTTAGCCTTGGATCCAACCTCAGGACCACGTGGGGAAAACATTTTCTCCCTTCTCTTTGACACACAGGGCATGGGATGCCTTACTTAAGTTCAGTCAAACTTGTACTCCTCTTTGAGTTTCAATCTTGAATGGGTGACACCAACTTGCAGGGGAAGATGAGAAATCACTCACAGCACCAGCAGTGGACTCAATAAGACTCTACCAGTGGTAAAGCAATCATCAAGTTGTGACTAAGCCAGCGACTGTGTCCAAAATTCCATCTGCAGAAACATCGGCCCTTGGTTCCTTTGGATTTTAAAAATTAAGGTTCTTAGGGCTTTCCTCATAGCTCTGTTGGTAAGGAATCTGCCTGCAATGCAGGAGACCTGGGTTCGATTCCTGGGTCGGGAAGATCCCCTGGAGAAGGAAATGGCAATCCGCTCCAGTATTCTTGCCTGGAAATTCCATGGACACAGGAGCCCGGCAGGCTACAGTCCATGGGGTCACAAGAGTAGGACATGACATATCGACTAAACCACCAGACTTCCTTCCTAATCTCTGTGGTCTCCATTGTTGTTCCCATAAAAACTATTTCTGTTAAAGGTAAACAGATTTAATTTCTTTTTTTAGCTACATATAGTTATGATGCTAAATTAATTTCTTTTTTACTCTCTTTGCCATTAAATTGTAAGTTTCCTGAGGTCTAGTAGTTAGTCTTGTTCAACACCCATAGGGCCTAGCACCGTGCTTACCATATAACAATAGGTGATTATTGATAGAATTGACTAATTCAGTGACTCAGAAGTTAACATTAAGGCTAAGTGAAAATTAAAAGTTTCAAAATAACAAAGACTTCCAACATCTAAGCCCTGAGTCTATGCAAATGCTTTGTGTTAACTGATCTTCTCAATTCTCAGTCTCAGATCTCAATCGTGTCCAACTCTTTGCAATCCCAGGTACTGTAACTCACCAGCTACTCTTGTCTGTGGGATTTCTAGGCAAAAATGCTGGAGTGGGTTGCCACTTCCTTCTCCAGGGAATCTTGTCAATCCAGGGATTGAACCCAGGTCTCCTGCTTTGCAGGCAAATTCTTCACTGTCTGAGCTACAAGGAAGCCCAAAAGTATTTTTATTCATTGAAAATTAAAAGTTTCAAAATAACAATGACTTCTAATGTCTAAGCTCTGCATTTAAGCAATTTTTGTGTGTGTGTTAACTGATTTGCTCAATTCTCAGTCTCAAATCAAGGAGAGATTGAATAATTTAACATGGTAAAAAGAGGTTAATATTGAAAAGGCAATGAATATTTCTGCTTGAAATAAACTAGCAGGAAATCTATTCCTAAAACACATACTTAATGCTAAAATGAGTACAAATTTTTATGAAATCATTCATTTCTTTTAAAATGATAAATTTTACATTTGAAATGATTCTCATTTTTAATGACTATTACTATAAACCCATTCCATTCCTTTCAAACATTAGAAGAAACAGAGGGTAACTTGTATTAGATAATTTTCATTCAGTTAAACAATGAAAGAAATATAATGCCAAGGAAGTATTACTAAAAAAAAAATAATAATAATCTTTACTTTATACCTGACATCACAATAAAAAATTTTTATTAAAATTTTATATTCCTGGAAACCATGTTTCACTGTGTTAATATAAAATCCAGAATGTAATAGAAATAGAAAAAGAATTTTCCCAAAACCTCCAATTACTTAAAATAATATATTTTACATAGCACTAATTATCTTAAGTTAGCATACCACTGGGAAATGAAAAGCAAACATGAAATCTATTTGATTAATGTATCAGAATGTTGCAAAATTACACTTTTTTCCTCTTGACAGAGATCACTTTCCTTGCATTTCCACTTGTTTTCATTAAGTACTCTCATGTCAGCAATACTGATTTGACAATTTGAATATCATTCCCATAAGAGCACTCTAAATAAATACTCCTTCATCTTTATCCATAAAAATACAATGTTATACTCACTCAAAAGCCTTATAAAATTATGTATTATCAAACATAATTTGTAACCATTAAATCTCTCAATGTGACATGGAAAGGACAACAAAATAAGGGAGCCATGTAAATACTTCTTTAAGGATGGAATTGATTTTGTTCAAGGGCCACTGTTCTGTCACTCTTTAAAAAGACTTCAAATGTCAATTCATTGCTTTCTGTAAAAGTGAAAAAGCAATCTTTTTGCCTATTATTTGCACAGCAAGTATCATTCAAGCTTAACTTTATCATTTTCATAATATCCTTTCAAAACATAGAAAATAAATTTTATTGGGTGCTAAGAAATTTCAAGACCCAATCACTTCAGTTCAGTTCAGTCACTCAATCGTGTCTGACTCCTTGCAACCCCATGGACTGCAGCATGCCAAGCTTCCCTGTTCATCACCAACTCCTCGGATATACCCAAACCCATGTCCATTGATTCGGTGATGCCATCCAACCATCTCATCCTCTGTCATCCCCTTCTCCTCCGGCCTTCAAACTTTCCCAGCATCAGGGTGTTTTCCAATGAAGCCGCTCTTCTCATCAGGTGGCCAAAGTATTGAAGTTTCAGCTTCAATATCAGCCCTTCCAATGAACACTCAGGGCTGATCTCCTTTAGGATGGTTGGATCTCCTTGCACTCCAAAGGACTTTTAAGAGTCTTCTTTAACACCACAGTTCAAATCATCAATTCGTCAGTGCTTGGCTTTCTTTATAGTCCAACTCTCACATCCATACACGACTACTGGAAAAACCATAGCCTTGACTAAATGGACCTTTGTTGACAAAGTAATGTCTCTGCTTTTTAATATGCTGTATAGGTTAGTCATAGCTTTTCTTCCAAGGAACAAGTGTCTTTTAATTTCCTGGCTGCAATCACCATCTGCAATGATTTTGGAACCCCCCAAAATAAAGTGTGCCATTGTTTCCACTGTTGTGCCATCTATTTGCCATGAAGTGATGGGACCCGATGCCATGATCTTAGTTTTCTGAATGGTGAGCTTTAAGCCTACTTTTTCACTCTCCTCTTTCACTTTCATCAGGAGGCTCTTTAGTTCTTCTTCACTTTCTGTCATAAGGGTGGCATCATCTGTATATCTGAGGTTATTGATATTTCTCCCAGCAATCTTGATTCCAGCTGTGCTTCATCCAGCCCAGTGTTTCTCATGATGTACTCTGCATACAAGTTAAATAAGCAGGGTGACAATATACAGCCTTGATGTACTCCTTTTCCTATTTGAAACCAGTTTCTTGTTCTACGTCCAGTACTAACTGTTGCTTCTTGACCTGCATACAGATTTCTCAAGAGGCAGGCCAGGTAGTCTGGCATTCCCATCTCTTTCAGAATTTTCCACAGTTTGTTGTGATCCACACAATCAAAGGCTTTGGCATAGTCAATAAAGCAGATATAGATATTTTTCTGGAATGCTCTTGTTTTTTGATGATCCAGCAGATGTTGGTAATTTGATCTCTGTTTCCTCTGCCTTCTCTAAAACCAGCTTGAACATCTGGAAGTTCACGGTTCATGTATTGGGTTCAAGACCCAATACCACTCTTCAGAAAGAATGAAATCAATCTAAATAGTAGAATTAAGACTATAACACCATTTCCACAGGCAAATTTCCCTACTAAGATACATGAATTGTATTTAGGTAAAATATTCCATCATAACCCTGCACCAGAATACCCTTTCCTTGGGTCAATTTAGTTTGTTTTGTGTTCTGGAATTTCCTTCTGTATAGCATATCCTCTCTGGAACTTGTTAAAACCATCAAGATCATAGGTTTACAGTCTGCTTCTATAGAGTTGCTTTTGCTTGCACCTTAATATATATATATATATATATTTTTTTTTACAATAGTTTAGTTCTGCTGCTGGGTTTACAAAACTCATAAGCATAAGGTAGTGGGTTTTTTCCTGAACTTTATTCTCAGATGAAAACTCTAACATTAAAAAGGTATAAAAACTGTGAAGGTATTTTCCAAGCTCTGTCTCAAATGTCAGAAACTTGATGAAACCATTTAAAATTTATCTGTTCTGACTGAACTCTCTCACTCCTCTGATGATATTGATTGTACTTTGTTCTTTACTGTGATTTCTGGCTTTTCCTCTCCAGATAGAATGATGGCTGCATTAAGGCAGAACACTTTATCTTATTATCTTCAGCCACAGTCCATCTCTGCTGCCTTCCTTCTTGTCAAGTCTCCCACATCTTAAAATAACCAATTTTTATGCCTAAATCCACATAGAATTATTTTCAGTTTTTGTTCCTTCTTGCTTTTATCAGGCTTTGTAACATGATGGTCAAATTCTCCTGCTTGACTTCATCTATTCCCAGTCATACTTAACATGGGTGCAATGTGGCTGATAGACCCATACTTCTGTAGAAGAGTCTTTATCAACCCCATGATCCTAATTTCCCAACAGGGAATGTTGTTGCTCAGTCCCATGGTCATGTCTGACTCTTTGTGACTTGATAGACTGCATGGCTTTCTGGTCCTTCCTACTTCCTGGAGTTTGCTCAAACTCATGTCCATTGAGTCAATGATGCCATCCAACCATCTCATCCTCTGTCACTCTCTTCTCTTCCTGCCCTCAGTCTTTCCCAGCATCAAGGTCTTTTCCAGTGAGTCAGCTTTTCACATCAGGTGGCCAAAGTATTGGAGCTTCAGCTTCAGCATCAGTCTTTAAAATGAATATTCAGGGTTGATTTACTTTAGGATTGACTGGTTTGATCTTGCTGTCCAAAGGACTGTCAAGAGTTTAAATGCATGATCTGACATAAAAGTCTTGACTACTTGTCACATTGTAAACTCTTCACCTAAACAAACTTTCATGAGACTCTTCCTACCCATTACTTGTATGACTTGCTTTCTCCTCTCTTTGCTATAATTGATCTTTTATTGATTCCTTTTTCCTACTAAATTTAAGGCCTTGAGCACACCAGTGTTCCAGTCATACTTACTTATTCAAAACTACTTACTGAGAGGATATATCATGTCAAACACTTCTAAAAACTGAGGGTTAGCA
>NW_011495024.1:5642357-5652601 GCF_000754665.1 Bison bison bison | reverse complement strand
TAACCAACCAACCAAACAAACAAGACTCCTGCTGTCATAGATTCTCTAGGCGAGAATACTGGAGTGGGTAGTCTTTCCCTTCTTCAGGTGATTTTCCCAACCCAGGGATTGATCTCAGGTCTCCCGCATTACAGGTGGATTCTTTAACAGCTGAGCCACAGGGGAAACTCAATCATGAAATTCAAACTCAGGCAAAGATGCCCCAGAGGCAAAGAAAGGAATTTTGGAGATATTTGGGGAAGAAAATTTGAAGCAGAGCTAAGAGGGATACAAAATTTCTGTGGTAGGAATGAAACAGAGTAGGACCCTATGGGCCTTGCCCTCCATGTCCTCTGCTTGTCTTTAGTCTGCAGAAAAATTTTAGCCAAAGAATACATTTCATCAGAGAGCTGAGAACATGCAGAGGGGAAAAGAGGCACAGGAAACCAATAATAATAGTTTAATTATCAAGCATAGTTAAAGACCTTTAATTCCTTCTTAAGGGTTATAAAAAATATTCTTAGCCATACCCTGTGAGCTGTCTTACAGATACTGAATATAGATACTTTTATGTCCCAAAATTCCAAATAGGAAAAGGAGTACATCAAGGCTGTATATTGTCACCCTGCTTATTTAACTTGTATGCAGAGTACATCATGAGAAACACTGGGCTGGATGAAGCACACACAGGAATCAAGATTGCCAGGAGAAATATCAATAACCTCAGATATGCAGATGATGCCACCCTTATGACAGAAAGTGAAGAACTAAAGAGCCTCCTGATGAAAGTGAAAGAGGAGAGTGAAAAAGTTGGCTTAAAGCTCAACATTCAGAAAACTAAGATCATGGCATCCAGTCCCATCACTTCATGGGAAATAGATGGGGCAACAGTGGAAACAGTGGCTGACTTTATTTTTGGAGGCTCCAAAATCACTGCAGATGGTGACTGCAGCCATGAAATTAAAAGACGCTTACTCCTTGGAAGGAAAATTATGACCAACCTAGACAGCATATTAAAAAGCAGAGACATTACTTTGTCAACAAAGGTCTGTCTAGTCAAGGCTATTGTTTTTTCAGTAGTCGTGTATGGATGTGAGAGTTGGACTATAAAGAAAGCTGAGCTCAGAAGAATTGATGCTTTTGAACTGTGGTGTTGGAGAAGACTCTTGAGAGTCCCTTGAACTGCAAGGAGATCCAACCAGTCCATCCTAAGTGAGATCAGTCCTGGGTGTTCATCGGAAGGACTGATGTTGAAACTGAAACTCCAATACTTTGGCCACCTGATGCAAAGAGCTGACTCATTTGAAAAGACCCTGATGATGTGAAAGACTGAGGACAGGAGGAGAAGGGGACAACAGAGGGTAAGATGGTTGGGTGGCATCACTGACTCAATGGACATGAGTTTGGGTGAGCTCTGGGAGTTGGTGATGGACAGGGAGGCCTGGATTGCTGCAGTTCATGGGGTCACAAAGAGTTGGACATGACTGAGCAACTGAACTGAACTGATGTCCCAAAGAAAGGCAATGCCAAAGAATGTTCAAATTATACACAATTGCACTCATTTTCCATGCTAGCAAGATTATATTCAAAATCCTTCAAATTAGGCTTCAAAAGTACTTGAACTGAGAAATTCCACATGTACAAGCTGGATTTAGAAATGGCAGAGGATCCAGATATCAAAATGTCATCATCTACCGAATCAAAGAAAAAGCAAGAGAATTCCAGAAAACATCTGCTTCAGTGACTATGCTGAAGACTTTGACTGTGTGGATTACAACAAACCGTGGAATATTCTTAAAGACATGGAAATACCAGACCACCTTACCTGTCTCCTCAGAAACCTGTATCCAAGAAAAGAAGTAATAGTTAGAATCTTACATGGAACAATGGAGTGGTTCAAAATTGGGACAGGAGTATTCCAAGGCTGTATATTTTTACTCTGCTTATTCAACTTATATGCAGAGTACATTATGCAAAATGCAAGGCTGGATGAAGCAAAAGCTGGAATCAATATTGCTGGAAGAAATATCAATAACCTCCAATATGCCGATGACACCACTTTAATGGTAGAAAGTGAAGAGGAACTAGAGCCTCTTGATGAAGGTGAAAGAGGAGAATAATAAAGCTGGCTTGAAACACAACATTAAAAAAAACTAAGATCACGGCATCTGGTCCCATCACTTCATGGCAAATAGATGGGGAAAAAGTGGAAACTGTGACAAGACTTTATTTTCTTGGGCTCCAAAATCACTGTGGACAGTGACTGCAGCCACAAAATTAAAAGACACTTGTTCCTTGGAAGAAAAGCTATGCAAACCACAATAGCATATTAAAAAGCAGAGACATCACTTTGCCGACAAAGGTCCATCTAATCAAAGCTATGGTTTTTCCAGTAGTTATATACAGATATGAGAGTTGGATCATAAAGATGGCTGAGAGCTGAAAAATTGATGCTTTTGATCTGTGGTGTTGGAGAAGACTCTTGAGAGTTCCATGGACAGCAAGGAGATCAAACCAGTCCATCCTAAAGGCAATTAACCCTGAATATTCATTGGAAGTACTTCACCTTCAGCTGAAGCTCCAATATTTTGGCCACCTGGATGCAAACAGCTGACTCACTGGAAAAGACCAAGATGCTAGGAAAGATTGAAGGTTAGAGGAGAAGGAGGTGATAGAGCATGAGATGGTTGGATGGCATCACTGACTCAATGGATGTGAGTTTGAGACCCCTGAGAGATAGTGAAGGACAGGGAAGCCTGACATGCTGCAGTTTATGGGGTCACAAGTAGTTGGACATGATTTAGCAACTGAATAACAACAAATGACAAATAGATACTTATAGATACAGAACCTCCACCAGGTGAAAGAAGTGATGATGACCAGAATGCAGCCGTGACATAAACTGTCACAATTCCAATAACTGGCTTCAAGAAATGAAACCAAACCAATGCTGCAACCGAAGATTAACTGCACCTGAAACAGTCAAGATGACACCGGTCAGACCACCAGTTAAAAAGGTATATAGTGCACAACTGTTTAGTGCACTGAAACAAATAAATAGTATTTACTAAAGGTGTACAGTCCATACTATTTGTTAGGTACTCTTTTCAGTATTCTAGAGGCCGTCCTCTAGATAACGGATAATGGGGGCTTCAACTAGTGGAGTTGCATTATATTTTAGAATCTGTTTTAAGCATAACAGTTTTAACTTTGAAAATAATAAAAACATTTGAATCTAACCCTTCATTTATCAGCCTTTTTTTTTTTTTTTTTTTTTTAGCATTTACAAAGTACAACACAATATGCAAGTTGGTTTTTGGTGTTGTTTTTGTGTTTGTTTTTGAGTTGGAAACAGAAAACAGGTATTGCAAAAGTTAGCATTTATCTATGCCCTCCAGTCAAAGACTAGTAGGAACAAACTTGTAATTAAACAACTTGGGTTTATTACTTGTCGCAATGAGAATGAGCACCATGGGGAAATGTGGGATGTCTCAGTAGTCCTGTAACAGAACTTGGCTTTTGGTTGAGTGATTTTGGAGACAGTTTAAGGAAATGTGGCTTTGCTCTGGTTTGGATAAGATGTCAGGAAGTAGGAGTAATTCAATGAGTGGTTAACCTAATAAATTTTGTCTATAGAAGATCAGAAAACTAAATCTGAAAAATGTAACTTGGTAAAAACCTTAATTGCTGTTAATTTACTTGTATCAAAATCTATATTTAAGAAGAGGACAACAATGGATGGGTTTTCATGTAGGTAAATCATACCTCAGCATAGCAGTAAAAAACGAAATACTTGCATTCATCTTAAAGCAAAATGTCTCATTAGCAATGATAACACAAGAGGTTACTATACAAATTTGGCACATAACTATGTAACAAACATCTAATTTTAAATAATGTAACTAAAAAACAGAATTATAGTACTCAAATGTTTTCACCATTGTTACATTTCCATCCTACTTCCTAAAACTTTACAAGTCTCTCAGGTTTTAGGCACTGCTTCTAACACATTGGGCTTCCCTGGTGGCTCAGAGGTTAAAGCATCTGCCTCTAATGCGGGAAACCTGGGTTCGATCCCTGGGTCAGGAAGATTCCGCTGGAGAAGGAAATGGCACCCCACTCCAGTACTCTTGCCTGGAGAATCCCAGGGACAGGGGAGCCTGGTGGGCTGCCATCTATGGGGTCGCACAGAGTCGGACACGACTGAAGCAACTTAACAGCAGCAGCAGCAGCAGCACTTAACATTATATGGCATATCATTCGCTGTGCTTTAGGACACTAAATTTTACCATTTTTCTTTTGTATGTTGCTTTTCTTGGAGAGGGCAATGGCACCCCACTCCAGTACTCTTGCCTGGAAAATCCCATGGACTAAGGAGCCTGGTGGGCTGCCGTCTATGGGGTCAGACAGAGTCAGACACGACTGAAGTGACTCAGCAGCAGCAGCAGCAGCAGCACCATGTTGCTTTTCTTAGCTATTTTCATTCTTCTTCTCAGTGTCCCTTATTATACTTTTGGTAATATCAATTCTCATAATTTATTCTTCATTTCTGAGGTGATTTTTTCCCTTTCTTTTCTCCCTTATGTCTCCCTTTCTTCCCCTCTCTGTCCCTTGCTTCCTACTATCCTTCCTCTCTCTCTCTCTCTTTCGTTCTCTCTTCATATAGGTCTTATTTCATGTTTCTTTATGTTCATTTCTATTCTGAGATTTTCAAATTTTGACTCAAGATATTCTTTCTTATTCTCAAGTGTTTGCTTAATTATACTTAATTCACACTAAGATACTAGGCCACATGTTTGCCTCTGAGTTTCACTTTCTATTTTCTTCTCATTGTGGTTTGTATAGATACAGCCCAGCCATTTTTGAAATGTTTTATCCTTTTCTGACCAGCAATGATGTGTTTCTCTGCAGGAGTGAGTGGGAGAGGACTTAGGTTTTGTTATTTTATATTTCCTTCTGTACCCACTTTTGTTGCCTTGTGTAGACATGGCTCTTTCTTAGATGGAGTGACAATCCTCTTATTTCATTAGACCCTTAGTGTGCACCTCGTCCTTCCTTCTCTGTCCACACCTGAGAGGTTCCAGGGGATGACTCTCTACGAGATTACCTCCTTCTCCCCTGGAAGCTCTGTTTACCCATTTCGCCTCTTCTATGCCCACATGCCCTACAGTCCTTCCTCAGGTACCCAGGAAGCAAGGCTCCAATCCATCAGTCTCCACCCCACCCTCAGTAATGCCTCCTTCAAGATGGGACCCTGCTTATATAACTTATATGCAGAGTACATCATGTGAAATGCCAGGCTGGATGAAGCATAAGCTGGAATCAAGGTTGCCAGGAGAAATATCAATAACCTCAGATACACAGATGACACCACTTTTATGGCAGAAAGTGAAGACTAAAGAGCCTCTTGATGACAGTGAAAGATGAGAGTGAAAAAGTTGGCTTGAAGCTCAACATTCAGAAAACTAGGATCATGCCTTCTGGTCCCATCACTTCATGGCAAATAGATGAGGAAACAATGGAAACAGTGACAGACTTTATTTTGGAGGGCTCCAAAATCACTGCAGATGGTGACTCTAGCCATGAAATTAAAAGACACTTGCTCCTTGGAAGAAAAGCTATGACCAACCTAGACAACATATTAAAAAGCAGAGATATTACTTTGCTGACAAAGATCTGTCTAGTGAAAGGTATGGTTTTTACAGTGGTCATGTATGGACATGAGAGTTGGACCATTAAGAAAGCTGAATATTAAAGAATTGATGCTTTTGAAGTGTGGTGTTGAAGACTCTTGAGAGTCCCTTGGACTGCAAGGAAATACAATCAGTCAATCCTAAAGCTAATCAGTCCTGAATATTCATTGGAAGGACTGACGTCAAACTTGAAACTCCAAAACTTTGGCCACCTGATGCTAGGAACTGACTGACTGGAAAAGCCCCTGATGCTGAGAAGGATTGAAGGCAGGGGAAAGGGATGACAGAGGGTGAGATGGTTGGATGGCATCACTGACTCAATGCACATGAATTTGACCAAGCTCCGGAAGTTGGTGATGGACAGGGAAGCCTGGTGTGCTACAGTCCATGGGGTCACAAAGAGTTGGACATGACTGAGCGACTCTCACTTCACATCCATACATGACTATTGGAAAAACCATGGCTTTGGTATTGAAACTCTAAGTAAATATCTTAATTTATCTACTTAAATATAATTGTAATATATAGTGGAACTATATGTAAGTTTGTTCTTTGTTTATACCTATGGCTGATTCATGTTGAGGTTTGACAGAAAAGAGCAAACAGAAAAATTCTGTAAAGCAATTATCCTTCAATAAAAATTAAGTTAAAAATAATGCTTTACCATTATTACCACTCCATAATCAGCTTCTTTAATCAACTCAAATATTATTATTGTTGTCTAGTCACTAAGTCTTGTCCAACTCTTTGTGACCCCACAGACTTCAAAATGCCAGGCTCCTCTGTCCACCACTATTTCCCAGAGTTTATTGAAATTCATGTCCATTGAGTCGGTGATGCTATCTAACAATCTCACTTGGAACTACTAGTAACTCTTCTCTGTTCTTCCTCAGTAGCATATTGGACACCTTCAGACCTGGGGGGCTCATCTTTTGATGTCATATCTTTTTGTCTTTTCATACTGTCCATGGAGCAGGCAAGAATCCTGGAGTGGGTTGCCATTTCATCCTCCAGTGAATCATGATTTGTTAGAACTCTTCTCTATGACCCATCTGTCTTGGGTGGCCCTGCAAGGCATGGTTCATAGCTTCAGTGAGTTATGCAAGCCCCTTCTCCATGACAAGGCTGTTCTATATACAAAAATATACAATATATATTTGTAATTTTTATCCTCTGTATTTTCTCTGTTACTAATTGTTCCAAGTGAGATGGTTAGATAGCATCACCGACTCAATGGACATGAATTTGGACAAATTATTTCTAATTCTCCTAGATTGATATTCAACTTCTATTTTCACTTTTTCTATAGTCTGTCTTCCTTTTTTCCTTTCTGCAAAATTTTCCTCTTGTGCTCTTTCAAACTTTTTATTGAACTTTTAAAATTAGACTGTATGTATCATATATTTCTAATGTTTAATGTTTTTTCTTTCTTATTTTCCTTACATTGATTCAATGTTTTCTCTCATCTGTTAGCTTTATAGTTTTCTTCTGTTTCAGACATTATTTCTGTTTTCTATTAGTTCTATTTCTTTGCTTATTCTGGATGCTCTATTTCAAGCTAGAGATTTTCCTCCATTTTGTGGTGATTCTTATAGTCTAAGGCATAGTGCATGAAATCTGAGGTTGCATTAGAAAAAAATTCGTTGCCAATTATTTTGAAATAAATGTGCAATTCAGTGACTAAACAGAGATATTACATTGTGTTTATGAACAGAATTTTTCACATCTTGCATTTTTCTGTAAGATGATAATGATATCAGCCAGGTTTTATTTCTTTAGAGGACACAGAAAGTCACTTATCAGATATTCCTTTTTATCAAAGCATAAAGATTTATTTACTTTTCCACTTCTATTTTTAAGAAGACATCTGTGTAATTGATGCTTGTATTAAAAGTTAAGTCACAAAGAGTTTTGAAAGAGAAAACATGGAAACAGTATCCAAACCCTGGTAATAATTCTTTTGCTTGTTATTACTGATGGCCAATTAATTTACATATGTTAATTTTTTAGGCAACCCAGGATAAATTCATTTGATCATCCAGTTTATTTCAACTTATTTGAAGAAAAAAATTTCTAATATATATATTTTCTATTTCCTCACTTTTCCTAGAGACTACTGAACATAATTTAACCTTTTCATGTCATCATGAAAATGTAGCAGTGTAATAAGACAGAAATGTAGCATCTGGGCCTGCTGAGGTATGTTATGCCATATACCTTTTTCCTGTAAGTACCAACATGGTTAAACCACACTGCCAAGCATTTATAATGTGTCTAAAATAAAAATAAATAACTCACAGAGGGCTAAGGGTCCTCTCCATTAGTAAACTACATGGAGCTTGTAATGTCAATTTTGGTGCTTGGCATACTTTGCTAATCTTTTAGTTATTTACTAAGAACTTGCCAAAATACTGAATTGAGTGATGTTCACCATGTAACTCACATGGCGATTAAGTTTCATAGATCCACATTTCTATATTTCTACAACTCTGTTAAGAATTCAGTCTTTGTGAAATTATTTGTCCTAGCTCTGTGAAGAATACCGTTGGTAGCTTGACAGGGATTGCATTGAATCTATGAATTGCTTTGTGTAGTATACTTATTTTCACTATATTGATTCTTCCAATCCATGAACATGGTATATTTCTCCATCTATTAGTGTCCTCTTTGATTTCTTTCACCAGTGTTTTATAGTTTTCTATATATAGGTCTTTAGTTTCTTTAGGTAGATATATTCCTAAGTGTTTTATTCTTTTCGTTGCAATGGTGAATGGAATTGTTTCCTTAATTTCTCTTTCTATTTTCTCAAACTGGAGCCTATTATACAGAGTGAAGTAAGCCAGAAACAAAAACATCAATACAGTATACTAACACATATATATGGAATTTAGAAAGATGGTAACGATAACCCTATATACGAGACAGCAAAAGAGACACTGATGTATAGAACAGTCTTTTGGAGTCTGTGGGAGAGGGAGAGGGTGGAATGATTTGGGAGAATGGCATTGAAATATGTATAATATTATATATGAAATGAGTCACCAGTCCAGGTTCGATGCACGATACTGGATGCTTGGGGCTGGTGCACTGGGATGACCCAGAAGGATGGTATGGGGAGGGAGGAGGGAGGAAGGTTCAGGATGGGGAACACATGTATACCTGTGGCAGATATATGGCAAAACCAATACAATATTGTAAAGTTAAATAAAATAAAATTAAAAATAAATAAATAAAGTAAAAAAAAAAAAGAATACAGTCTTTGAAAAAGAAATGGATTTTAATCATTTTATATGTTTATTCCATAAACAATTACATTTATTTCAGGCAACTGTTAAATATTTTCTTCTTTTTTAATTGTTCTAGATGAGACATGAAAATAAAATTTATAATACTTGTATATGTGATTTCAAATGTGTTCTTCAATTTATTTGTTTCAGAACAATGGAGATTAGGGTTGAAACTAAAGATGCATGAAAAATTCAGTAAGTTCTGGCTAGCTGGAATTTTAGGAAATGTGTTGCTTTAGATCCAAATTTTCTGTAGAGCTGAGAATTCAACCTCTATAGAGCACTCACAATTTTGAGTTGAATTTTGAGTTGATTTGGTAGGAAGTACTTATAAAATGTATCATATGCCTCACAGTCTTCTAAAGTAATATATAAAGCATGTTTTAATGATTTTTATTAAGATGATCATTACTAACATAAATTATTGTATTATTGCTGATTATTTCCCCTATACTAAATAGGTCTATTCTATTCTGCTACTAAATTTTACAGCAGTAGAATTTATTCACCTTCAAGGTAGTTGCATTTAATTAGCTTTGGGTTTCAAAACCAGATAACTAAGATTGTTGAAATTCTGTATACATTAAACAAAGCAAACTGATTCTGAATGAAGAACTGAATGACTTGGTTAAAAGTATATGGGTGGATTTTGTAACCTCTATTACAGTTGATCATAGATTCTTTTTAATTCATTATCTGCCTGTTTGCTGCCTTCAAAATAAATGGAGGTACTCGATGAGTTCTAAATTTTTTAAAATTTTAACATATAATGCTTCTTCATTTCATAATTCATTTGATCAAGTTAAAATCCAAGCACTTAAGTTTTTTATTTTCTATTTTAATTGAACACTAGTCAAGGCTATGGTTTTTCCAGTGGTCATGTATGGATGTGAGAGTTGGACTGTGAAGAAAGCTGAGCGCAGAATTGATGCTTTTGAACTGTGGTGTTGGAGAAGACTCTTGAGAGTCCCTTGGACTGCAAGGAGATCCAACCAGTCCATTCTGAAGGAGATCTGCCCTGGGTGTTCTTTGGAAGGAATGATGCTAAAGCTGAAACTCCAGTACTTTAGGCATCTCATGTGAAGAGTTGACAAATTGGAAAAGACTCTGATGCTGGGAGGGATTGGGGGCAGGGGGAGAAGGGGATGACAGAGGATGAGGTGGCTGGATGGCATCATCGACTCGATGGACGTGAGTCTGGGTGAACTCCGGGTGTTGGTGATGGACAGGGAGGCCTGGTGTGCTGTGATTCATGGGGTCGCAAAGAGTCGGACACAAATGAGCC
>NW_011495024.1:5603261-5642257 GCF_000754665.1 Bison bison bison | reverse complement strand
TATATATATATATATATATATATATATATATATATATATATAAAATCAGTAGTCTCTGGAAATGGTCTCTAGCATGTATATATATCAATAGTCTTTGGAAATGGTTCCATGGGTATGCTGGCATACCTTGTTTTACTGTGCTTCACTTCATTGTACTTTACAGATATTGTACATTTTCCAAATTGAAGGCATATGAAAATCATGCATCCAGCAAGTTATCAGTGCCATTTTCCCAAAGGCATTGTCTACTTCATGTCCATGTCACATTTTGGTAATATATTATTTGTCATGCTACTGTGATCAGTGATCTTTGATGTTATTACTATGGCTTGCTAAAAGCTCGTATGATTGCTAGTAATTAATGACGTATTTTAAAATTAAGATGTGTATACTTTTTAAAGATATGATGCTATTATATATTTGTTAAGCTATAGTATAGTGTAAGCAAAACATACATCATGTACTAGGAACCCATGCACCAGGAAGCCAAAAATTTGTATGACTCACTCTATTGCAATATTTGCTTTATTGTGGTGGTTTGGAATGACATCCACAGTATCATTTGCCTGTTGAACAAATGAAGGAACACTTACTCAAATTTTACCAACGTTTGGCAAGAACAGTGAGAATTTGCAGTTTTTGAGCTGAGACATATTTCTTCCATTCACATTTCCAGTTCAGCTAGAAGAAAATCTCAGTTCAGACTGTTAGAGCTAAAGACAGAGGGCTCCCTGTCCTGTCAATGCCCAGATGGAGAGCTCTTTTACTGGGTTGGGTAGGATGTCAGCATTTCTCATCCTGCCTTCAGGATGTGTTGCTGAGGTTAAGTCTAGGTGAGTGTATCTGATTACTGTAGAATTTCATCTTTCACTCAGCGCTCACCTGTGGGACAGAATGATGCCATCCAGTGAGAAGTACACCACTATACCCAAGTCCAACTGCAGATCCAAGGCTCAGACATTTTTCTTGGGAGCAGAAGCAGAGTATAAGGTATAAAACAGATTGTTCTTCTTACTCCAACAGACTGCTTTATTTAAAGGGGACACGGGTTTGATCTCTGGTCTGGGAACTAAGATCCCACATGCCATGAGGCAACTGAGCCCATGTGCCACAGCTACTGAGCCCACACTCTATAGCCTGCAAGCCAGAACTACTGAAACTCGCCTGCCCTACAGCCCACACTCCACAAGAAGAGAAGCCACCACAATGAGAAGTTTGCCTTCAGCAACTAGAGAGCAACCCCCTTGCTTGCTGCTACTAGAGAACCTGTGCATAGCAACAAAGCCTGTGCAGCACAGTGAAGACCCAGTGCAGCCAAAACAAAACAAAACAAAGCAAACCAACCAACCAACAAACAAAAAACCAGTGGAACTTGTAGTAAAAGACAAAAAGGAAAAGATTGGTAGAGTCATTTGCATATAAGCAACTATTGGCTGGTTAGTTGCCCTGTGAAAACCTGGGAAAGAGACAGAGAGAAAAAGCCTTATCGGGATCCAAGCATATCTCAACACTAACCTAAAGAATGATTCTTTTAAAGAAGTCTGTTATTGATGAATATACTGTTTTGAGTTATTTATGCCTCAAGATATTATTCATAACAATAGAGATCAGCAATTAATGGAATTTAAGAGCTAGCTGTGGTTAAGGAAAGAAACGGTCAAAGAGAATCGAGCTAAAGCCACTGTGACTCCAGGTAAACTTGGGCATAAACAAGGCTGTGGCTCTTCAAGAACATTGGAAAGCAGAATAGATTAAAATTAAATAATCCAATCTATCACAAAACAAATAAAAGAAATAATAATAAACTACAACACATTTTGGGGGTGGAAGGGACAGAATTACTACAACATATTTTAGCTAAAGCAGTGGGAAATGAAAAACAGTAACAACAAAACCCAGAAAAGAATGGTTGATATACCAGAAAAAAATCAGGCAACAGAAAAATCAGCACATTATAATGTGGCCTCTAACTGGAAGCTATTGAATAAAAATTGTGACATAACACATATGGAAATCACTCATAGTCTTCACAATTTACTTTGTAGTTTTTACAATGCAAACAAATGATATTTTCCCCAAATGTAAATCATCTCCAGTCTTCTTCTTTACCCGGATACAGATTTTCAACTGGTATATATATATTTTTCTGTCTGATGGGCTTCTTTTATAAAATTTGAGTCTTCTGGTGATAATTTAATGTCAGATTTGAATGTCTTAATATGTCATTATTTCACTTTCATTTTTAAACATGTTTGTTGATTCAGAATCCTAACTGGTCCATTCATCTGTCAATGGACATTTAGGTTGCCAACAAGGACCTACTGTATAGCACAGGGAACTCTGTTCAATATTCTATAATAACCTAAGTGGGAAAAGAATTTGAAAAAGTATAGATACTTGTACGTATAACTGAATCGACTTTGTTGTACCCCTGAAACTCACCATTGTTAAATAGCTATACTCCAACAAAAAAGAATCACAATTTGATAGTATTATTTTTCAATTTTTTCTATCATTTTAAAGTGCTGCTCCTCTGTCTTCTGTCTTGAATTGTTTTCAGTGAAAAGCCTACTCTCCTTATATTCATTTCACTGTATGTAAGATACTCCTCCATCCCTTAAATGCCTTTACAAATGTTTCCTTTTCTTTGGTTTACTGCAGTTTGAATATATTATTTGGTGTGTTATTGTTGGTATTTATCCCAGTTGGTGTTCATTGAAGTTCCTGGACCTATGATATGGTAATTTTAGAGAATTCTCTGCCATTGTGACTTCAATTATGTTTTCTGTTCTGTTCATCATTTGATCTACTTTGACATTCCAATTACAAATATATCTATTAATATTATCCCACAGATCTTCTAGATACTATTATGTTTTCAGTTTTGTTGTTTTTTTGTTATTTTTATTTGAATCAAAAGAATATTTGAGAAGAATAAACGAAAAAGAGTATTCATTAGAAATTAAAAAAAGTAGCGATGGTAACAGAAATGAATAACTTTTGCTGGCCCTAAAGTGGACTTGACATGGCTAAAGGAAGAATACTGACCTAGGTTCAGGTTCTTTGATTCTTCCTTTAGCCATGTCTAGTCCACGTAAGGGCAAGTAAAAGTTATTCATTTCTGTTGCTATCTTTATTATTTTAAAATTTCTAATAAATTCTTTTTAAAAAATTTATTAATTTAACATATTCTTTTGATTTTTCCTTAGAAATACTGTATCCCCTTACATGATCAATCTGTCCTTATATGCTGTCTTCCTTTTTAATAGATCTATTAACATGTTATTCTTGGTTATTTTAAATTTCCTGGGTGATAATTCCAAAATCTGTGTCATAACTGAGTTTGATTATGATGCTTGCTTTGTCTCCTCACAGTGTATTTTTTTATTGCCTTTTATCAAAGCTTGTAATTTTGATTTCTGAAAGCCAAACATGTAATATCAGATAAAAGAAATTCCAGTAAACAGCATTTTAGCTTAAGTATTATGTTAATCTTACTAGAATCTAGCCAATATTAGCTGTGAGTGTCTGAGGCATCAAATTTTTCTTCAGCTTTCATTGTTGTCTCTACTCTGTACTCTATATTATGGAATTATCTAAGAATTCTTACTCAAAGAACCTACATCTTGCTATTCTTTCAACTGTTACTGTTGTTCAGTCACTCAGTTGTGTCTGACTCTTTGTGACCCCATGGACTGCAGCACACCAGGCTTCTCTGTCTTTCACCATCTCTGGGAGGTTGCTCAAACTCTTGTACATTGAGTCGGTGATGCCATCCAACCACCCTGTCTTCTGTCATCCCCTTCTCCTCCTGTCTTCAATATTTCCCAGCATCAGGGTCTTTTCTAATGAGTTGGCTCTATTCATCAGGTGGCCAAAGTACTGGAGCTTCAGCTTCAGCATCAGTCCTTTCAATGAATATTCAGGACTGGTTTGATCTCCTTACAGTCCAAGGGACTCGCAAGAGTCTTCTCCACCACCACAGCTTTTCAACTGTAATTCATTATTATTATCACGAATCCCAGTTGGTGGGGTGGTTGATTTGGGGAGGAGGAGCATTCTATAATCTTCTAAATAAGTCTAAGCCATTTAGTGGGACCTGTGTCTCTGCACTGTAGACTTCAAAATGATCCCCAATCCCCCACCCAACCCCTACCTCTTCCATTCAAACAGCTTTTACTCCTTGCTGACTTTCCTGGCAACATTATCAACCTATTTTCTTGAATTCCTACCTCCTGTTGAAATGTGTCCCCCACCCTCCCCGCCTTCAAGTAAGACAGGAAAGCCTAAGGGGCTGGAAAGAAAGTGAAAGTCACTGAGTTGTGTCAGACTTTTTGTGACCCCATGGACTATACAGTCCATGGAATTCTCCAGGCCAGAATACTGGAGTGCATAGCGTTTTCCTTCTCCAGGGGATCTTCCCAACCCAGGTATGGAACCCAGGTCTCCCGCATTGCAGGTGGATTCTTTAGCATCTGAGCCACAAGAGAAACCCCAAGGGGCTGGAGGTGGGTAAAATTTCCTTCTCCCAGCTGAGATATGGTCTCGGAATTGAGCTCAGGTAAATAGGGGAGATAAAAAAGCCTTTCTCAGAGATCAATGCAAAGAAATAGAGGAAAACAACAGAATGGGAAAGACTAGAGATCTTTTCAAGAAAATTAGAGATACCAAAGGAACATTTCATGCAAAGATGGGCTAAAGGACAGAAATGGTATGGACCTAACAGAAGCAGAAGATATTAAGAAGAGGTGGCAAGAAGACACCAAAGAACTGTACAAAAAAGATCTTCACGACCCAAATAATCACAATGGTGTGATCACTCACCTAGAGCCAGACATCCTGGAATGTGAAGTCAAGTGGGCCTTAGAAAGCATCACTACGAACAAAGCTAGTGGAGGAAATGGAATTTCGGTTGAGCTATTTCAAATCCTGAAAGATGATGCTGTGAAAGTGCTGCACTCAATATGCCAGCACATTTGGAAAACTCAGCAGTGGCCACAGGACTGGAAAAGATCAGTTTTCATTCCAATCCCAAAGAAAGGCAATGCCAAAGAAGACTCAAACTACCACACAATTGCATTCATCTCACACACAAGTACAGTAATGCTCAAAATTCTCCAAGCCAGGCTTCAGCAGTACGTGAACCATGAACTTCCAGATGTTCAATCTGGTTTTAGAAAAGGCAGAGGAACCAGAGATCAAATTACCAACATCTGGGGGATATGAAAAAAGCAAGAGAGTTCCTGAAAAACATCTATTTCTGCTTTATTGATTATGCCAAAGCCTTTGACTGTGTGGATCACAATAAACTGTGGAAAATTCTGAAAGAGATGGGAATACGAGACCACCTGACCTGCCTCTTGAGAAATCTGTATGCAGGTCAGGAAGCAACAGTTAGAACTGGACATGGAACAACAGACTCATTCCAAATAGGAAAAGGAGTATGTTAAGACTGTATATTGTCACCCTGCTTATTTAACTTATATGCAGAGTACATCGTGAGAAACACTGGGCTGGAAGAAGCACAAGCTGGAATTAAGACTGCCAAGAGAAATCCCAATAGCCTCAGATATGCAGATGACACCACCCTTATGGCAGAAAGTGAAGAGGAATTAAAAAGCCTCTTGATGAAGGTGAAAGAGGAGAGTGAAAAAGTTGGCTTAAAGCTCAACATTCAAAAGATGAAGATCATGGCATCTGGTCCCATCACTT
Organism: Bison bison bison; assembly: GCF_000754665.1. Lineage (NCBI taxonomy): Eukaryota > Metazoa > Chordata > Mammalia > Artiodactyla > Bovidae > Bison > Bison bison. The sequence goes on along the minus strand of NW_011495024.1, from coordinate 5,636,545 downwards.
CATGGGAAATAGATGGGGAAATAGTGGAAACAGTGTCAGACTTCATTTTTTGGGGCTCCAAAATCACTGCAGATGGTGATTGCAGCCATGAAATTAAAAGACGCTTACTCCTTGGAAGGAAAGTTATGATCAACCTAGACAGCATAGGCAAAAGCAGAGACATTACCTTGCCAAAAAAGGTCCGTCTAGTCAAGGCTATGGTTTTTCCTGTGGTCATGTATGGATGTGAGAGTTGGACTGTGAAGAAGGCTGAGCGCTGAAGAATTGATGCTTTTGAACTGTGGTGTTGGAGAAGACTCTTGAGAGTTCCTTGGACTGCAAGGAGATCCAACTAGTCCATTCTAAAGGAGATCAGTCCTGGGTGTTCATTGGAAGGACTGATGTTGAAGCTGAAACTCCAATCCTTTGGCCACCTGATGTGAAGAGTTGACTCATTGGAAAAGACTCTGATGCTGGGAAGGATTGGGGGCAGGAGGAGAAGGGGATGACAGAGGATGAGATGGCTGGATGGCATCACCGACTCGATGGGCATGAGTCTGGGTGAATTCCAAGTGTTGGTGATGGACAGGGAGGCCTGGCGTGCTGCAATTCATGGGGCTGCAAAGAGTTGGACATGACTGAACGATTGAACTGAACTGAACTGAAAGTGCTTTCATTCCTTCCTCTACCACAGGCCATACTCTTGAGAGCTGGGTAGAAAATGTCCTGGGATTATATCACATTATGTGATATGCCTCCTCCTTCCTCTGTCAGGGCTACAAGGAATGTTCTCAGATCTTCAGAGTAAAAACTATGAGGGCTCCACTAAGAAGCCAAGGAGATTTTGTTACCCAAGTCCAGACTGAGTCTCCACAATTAAACAAAATTACCATTTATTTTAACTTCTCTGCATGCTCAGTCACTTCAGTTGTGTCAGACTGTTTGCAACCTCATGGTTGCACTGTAGCCCACCAGCTTCCTTTGTCCATGGGATTCTCCTGGCTAGAATTCTGGAGTAGGCTGCCATTTCCTACTCCATTGTTTGCTTGTATTAGGTTATAACTTAAAAGGATTCTGCTCCAGGTAGCCAGACCTGGGATTCTTTATGTAGATGTATCTGGGGTGTCAGTCTGCCCTGTGATTTCAGTCATCCGGTAAGGAGAAAGCTGTCAATTTTTGTTTTGTTCAACTTTCTTGCTAAAAATAGCAACTTGCTAGCTCTTTACATATTGGGGCTAAAACTCTTTTTACATAAAACCAGCTATTTACATATTGGGGCTAAAACCGGACTTTTAACCTTAAAACTCCTACCTTAAAAGTTTTCATCCAACTTAACATTAGCAATTATTGACATGCAATTTAACATTAGCAGTTATTGACATGAACAATCTTGGCATACGTTTCATCCAAAAGACTGAGGATGTTTTCAAACTGTAATTGGCTTTTGGTTCACCCATTTGTTAAGCCAGCAGTGTAAAAAGTTCTAGTCGCTTAGAGGCTAGTCCAGCAAGTTATTCTTTTTCAACACCCAAATCCAGAGTTTATATTTAAGCTATACTGTGGTTGTTAACCCATCTAATATGACACTATTATAGGCCAGATGAAGTTTCCTTTCCTAAAGATAGTTTATGCTTGATTGTATTTCATATTCTTACATATCCTGGGTGAAAGCAGAGAAAATAATCAAGCATTGTGTTATGAGCCATTAAAGTCAATTTGAATCATGGAGTTAGCTTTGAAGATTTAAGTGCTATTGAAAATATTCTCGAGTTTATGTGACATTAAATGTTGAGATGTAATCACACTCATCTCACAATTCTGCATGTTTCATACTGTCAGTATTTTTGTATATAATTAAACATTAATTAGAAAGACTTCATTTAAACACATTTTCACTTTTACAAACATGTTCAGACTATTTTCTTTATTGCAGCTCCCATTGTGTTATAGGCCAGGATCACAGTGACACTGCATTCTCAGACAATACAAAGTGAAACAGGACAAAACCTCCAATTACCTTTATTTTCTTTCAATTTCTGACTTTTCAATCTTCTCTTAGCTAAACTTTTTAAGTGTGGTTTATTTTTTTCTTCATTCCTTTATTTTTGCCTTACCCTTCACTCACTGGTAAGAAAATGTTGCTAAGTTTTCAAATGATGTCCAGGATTCTAAAGGAGTGGTGTCCTATCAGTATTCATCTTAGTTTTTCTTTCTCTCTGCAAGTCAGTGGTTGTGACCAAGGCCTCTTTCATCTTGCTCTCTCATCTATGGACTTTCTTATCACTTGCAATTGCAGTCTTATAAAATCCAGAATCTATTAGGATTCTTAATTTAATATTCTTGCCCAATATTATGTTGGCTTTTTCCACTGCAGATTCACAAAGACATATAAATGCACATTCCAGTCTCTTGACAAATATTATTAATAGGCTTTAAAATATTAAAAATATCAAAATACTAGTTGATACAGCTACAGTACTGCCTGGCCCCAACTTGGACCCCTTCTATCTTCCTCTGCCCCTCTCTGTGTCAGAGGCTGGGGCCCTGGGTTGGACTTCCGGCAGCAGGCCTGAGTCTCAGGGCAAGAGGGTATGAACCCAAACAGTGCTCAGCTTGTGTGTCTGGCTGGGTGCTACAGCTTCTGCTGCCACTGTTCAAGGCTCTCAGAACTCCCCAGAGAGAGACCAGAGTGGTTCCAAGCCACCCCAGCATTCACTTAGGTTTATTAAGATGAAACACTTCAGATAGGCCTTCTGAAAATCAAGAAAAGGAAAAACAGAATATTAAAAACTCTGGGGGAAAAAATAAAAACAAACAAACAAACAAAAACATGCCTCCAGAACAGAAACCACAATCATACAAAGCTTAAAAAAAAAAAAAAGTATAGGATTATGTCCCACATGAAGGAACAAGATAAATCCCCAGGTGAACAACTAAATGAGTGGCAATAGGCAAACTTCCAGAAAAAGAATTCAGAATAATGATAGTGAAGATGACCCAAGATCTCAGAAAAAAAATGGAGAAGATGCAAGAAATGTTTACCAAAGACCTAAAAGAACTAAAGAATGATCAAACAGAGATAAACAATACACTAGAATAAATAAATAGCAGAATAACTGAGACAGAAGAACAGATAAGTCACCTGGAAGACAGAAAGATGGAAATCACTGCTGCACAACAAAATATAAGAAAAAAAGAAAAGAAATGAAGACAGTCTAAGAGACATCTGGGACAACATTAAATGCACCAACATTCACATTATTATAGGGGTCCCAGAAGGAGAAGAGAGAGAAAGAACCCAAGAAAATATTTGAAGAGGGTAATAGGTGAGAAGTTCCCTCATGGGAAAGGAAATAGTCAGCCAAATTCAGGAAGCACAGAGAATCCCAGGCAGAATAAAACCAAAAAAGAATACACACAAGACATATAGTAATCAAACCAACAAAAACTAAACATGAAGATAAAATATTAAAAACAACAAGGAAAATGACAAATAACATACAAGGGAGCTCTCATCAGGCTACTAGCTGATTTCTCAACAGAAACTCTCTATAGGCCAGAAGAAATGACACAATATATTCAAAGTCATGAAAGAGAAGAACTTACAACCAAAAAAAATCTACCCATGAGGACTATCATCAAGATTTGATGGAGAAATCAAAATTTTTACAGGCAAACAAAAGTTAAGACAATGTGGCACCATTAAACCAGCTTTACAACAAATGCTAGAGGAACTTCTCTAGGCAGGAGAAACAAGAGAAGGAAAAAACCTACAAAAAATAAACCCCAAACAATTAAGATAATGGTAATAGGATTGTACATGTTGATAATTACCTTAAGTGTAAATAGATTAAATGTACCAACCAAAAGACATAGACTAACTGAGTGGATACAAAAATGAGAGCCATATATATGCTGTCTAGAAGAGACCCACCTCAGACCTAGGGACACTTACAGACTGAAAGTAAGGAGATGGGAAAAGGTATTCCACCCAAATAGAAATCAAAAGAAAGCTTGAGTAACAATACTCATATCAGACAAAACAGACTTTAACATAAAGACTGCTATAAGAGACTAAGAAGAACACTACATAATAATCAAATGTTCAATATAAGAGGAAGACATAAATATATATGGACCCAATACAGGAGCACCTCAACATGTAAGGCAAATACTAACAACCATAAAGAGAGAAATTGACAGCAGCACAATAATAATAATGGGGGATTTTAACGCCCACTTTTATCAATGGACAGATCATCTGTACAGAAAATTAATAAGGAAACACAGGCCTTAAATGTCACTTCAGACATTGGACTTAATTTATATCTATAGAGCATTCCATCAAAAAAGAGGAGACTACATATTCTTCTCAAGTGTACATGGAATGTTCTCCAGGATTGACCACATGCTGGGCCACAAGGTGAGCCTTGGTAAATTTAAGAGAATTTAAAGAAAAAATGCTTGAAATTATATCAAGCATCTTTTATGACTACATAGTTATGAGATTAAAGATAAACTACAAAAAAAGTCCCTAAAAAGCCCAAACACATGGCAGCAAATAATATGCTACTAAACAATTAATGAATCACAGAAGAAATCAAAGAGAAAATAAAAAAGAATACTTAGAGACATATGAAAATGAAAACACAATGGTCCAAACCTATCAGATACAGCAAAAACAGTATTAAGAGGAAAGGTTATAGTAATACAAGCTGACCTGAAGAAACAAGAAAATCTCAAATAAACAACCTAACCTTACACCTAAAACAACTAGAGAAAGAACACACAAAATCTAAATTAGTAGAAGGAAAGAAATCATTAAGATTAGAGCAGAAATAAATGGGAGACAATGAAAACAATAACAAAGATTAATTAGGCCAAAAGCTGGCTCTTTGGAAAGATAAACAAAATTGATAAACCTTTAGCCAGACTCATCAAGATGAAAAGGGAGAAGACTCAGATCAATACAATTAGAATGGAAAAAGGATATGCTACTACTGACTCCATAGACATGCCAAGGATCATGAGAGACTACTATGAGCAATTGTATGCCAATAAATTGGACAGCCTAGAAGAAGTGGACAAACTCTTTGAAAGGCACAGTCTCCCAAGACTGAACCAGGAATAAATAGAAAATATGAATAGACCAATGAGGAGCACAGAAATGGAAATTGTGATGTAAAACCTCCCAACAAAATTCCAGGACCTGATGGATTCACAGGCCAGTTCTATCAAACATTTAGAGAAGAGTTAACACCTATCCTTGCGAAATTGTTCCAAAAATTTTTAGAGGAAGGAAGACTTCCAAACTCATTTAATGAGGCCACCATCACCCTGATACCAAACTCAGACAAATATACCACAAAAAAGAGAAAACTACAGGCAGTATCACTGATGAACATAGATGCAAAAATTCTGAACAAAATACTAGCAATCCATATCCAGAAATACATTAGAAGATAATACATTATGATCAAGTGGGATTCATCCCAGGAATGCAAGGATTCTTCAACATCAACAAATCAATCAATGTGATAAATCACATCAACAAATTGAAGAATAAGATCTGTATAATCATCTTGATATATGCAGAAAAAGCTTTTGACAAAATTCAGCAAATATTTTTCTTAAAAACTTTGTAGAAAGGGAGCATAGAGGGAACATACCTCAACATAATAAAGGTCATATATGAAAAAGCTACAGCTAGCATCATCCTTAGTGGTGAAAACCTGAAAGCATTTCCTCTTACCTCAAGAACAAGACACCACCATTTTTATTTAACATAGTTTTTGAAGTCCTACCTACAGCAATAAAAGAAGAGAAAGAAAGAAAAGGAATTCAAATTGGAAAAGAGGAAGTTAAACTGCCACTGTTTGCAGATGACATGACACTATACATAGAATATCCCAAAGATGCTACCAGAAAATTACTAAAATAAATCAATGAATTTGGCAAATTTGCAGTTTACAAAATTAATACACAGAAACCTATTGCATTTCTATACACTAACTATGAAAGATCAGAAAGGAAAATTCAAGAAACAATTCCATTTACCATTGCATCAAAATATAAAATAAAAACATAGGAATAAGCCTACCTAAGGAGACAAAAGACCTATACTCTGAAAACTATAAGATGCTGATGAAAGATATCAAAGAAGACACAACAGATAGAAAGATACACTATGTTCATGGATTGGAGGAATCAAATTATTGTCAAAATGTCTATACTACCCAAGTTAATCTACAGATTCAAGGCAATTCCTATAAAATTAGCAACAGCATTTTCCACAGAACTAAAACAAACAAACAAACAAACATCTCAAAATTTGTATGGAGACAGTAAACACCATGAATAGCTAAAACATCTTGAGAAAGAAAGATGGAACTAGAGGAATTAGGCTCCCTGACTTCAAACTATACCTTAGAGCGATAGTCATGAAAACAGTATTGTAGTGGTACAAAAGTAGAAATATAGGTCAATGGAACAGGAAAGAAAGCTGAAAAATAAGCCCATGTACCTACAGTCAATTAAGCTATGACAAAAGAGGCAAGACTCCACAATACTGGAAAAACAGTCTCTTCAACAAATGGTATTGTGAAAAATGGGCAGCTACATGTAGAAAAATGAAATTAGATAGTTCTTTAACTTGATATACAAAAATAAGCTCAAAATGGATTAAAGGCTTAAATGTGAGACTGAACACTATGAAACTTCTAGAGGAAAACATAGGCAGAATACTCTCTTACATAAGTCACAGCTATATCTTTTTCAATCCATTTGCCAGAATGATGGAAATAAAAACAAAAATAAACAAATGGGACCTATTTAAACTCAAAAGATTTTTTTAAAGCAAATAAAAAAATTAACAAAAACAACTCATAGATTGGGAGAAAATATTTGCAAATGATGTGACTGATTAAGGGATTAGTCTCCAAAATTTACAAACAGCTCATGACACTTAGCATCAAATTCTACAACCACTCAAAAAATAGGCAGAAGACTAAATAAACATTTCTCTCCATCTAGTCAAGGTTATGGTTTTTCCAGTGGTCATGTATGGATGTGAGAGTTGGACCGTGAAGAAAGCTGAGTGCTGAAGAATTGATGCTTTTGAACTGTGGTGTTGGAGAAGACTCTTGAGAGTCCCTTGGACTGCAAGGAGATCCAGCCAGTCCATCCTAAAGGAGATTAGTCCTGGGTGTTCATTGGAAGGATTGATGTTGAAGCTGAAACTCCAATTCTTTGGCCACCTGATGTGAAGAGTTGACTCATTGGAAAAGACCCTGATGCTGGGAGGTATTGGGGGCAGGAGGAGAAGGGGATGACAGAGGATGAGATGGTTGGATGGTATCACCGACTCGATGGACATGGGTTTGAGTGGACTCTGGGAGTTGGTGATGGAAAGGGAGGCCTACCGTGCTGCAGTTCATGGGGTTGCAAAGAGTTGGACACGACTGAACTGAACTGAACTGAAAGAAGACATACAGATGCCAAAAGGCACATGAAAAGATGATCAGCATTGCTAATTATTATATAAATGCAAATCAAGACTATAGTGAGGTATCACCTCACACCAGCCAGAATGTCTACCACCAAAAAATGCACAAATGATAAATGCTGAAGAGGGTGTGGAGGGAAGGGAACCCTCCTAAACTATTGGTGGGAATGTAAATTGGTACAGTCAATATGGCAGTTCCTAAAATACTAAAAATAAAGCTACTGTGTGTGTGTGTGTGTGTATGTGTGTGTGTTAGTCACCCAGTCACATCTGACCCTGCAATCCCATGGACTGTAGCTCGGTAGGCTCTTCTGTCCTTGGAACTCTTCAGGCAAGAGTACTGGTGTAGGTAGCCATCTCCTTCTCCAGGAGATCTTCCCCACCCAGGAATCAAACCCAGGGCTCTTGCATTGCAGGTGGATTCCTTACCATCTCAGCCACCAAAGAAGCCCAGAGCTACCATATGACCATAAAATCTCATTCCTGAGCATATATCTGAAGAAAAGCATAAACCAAAAGGATATATGCACCCTAATATTCATTTCAGTGGTGTTTACAATAGTCAAGACATGGAAGCAACCTAAATGTCCATCAACAGAGGAATGGATAAAGAAAACATAGTACATATATGAAATGGAATATTACTCAGTCATTAAAAAGAAAGAAATAATGCCATTTACAACAATATGGATGGATCTAGAGAGTATCATACTTAGTGAAGTACGTCAGAGAAGGAGAAATCTCATATTACATACTTTATATGTGGAATCTAAAAAGAAATGGTACAAATGAACTTAGGTACAAAACAGAAACAGACCCACAGATTTCAAGAATTAACTTATGGTTGCTGGGGGAAAGGATGGAAGGAAGGACAGTTAGGGAGTTTGGGATAGACATGTACTCACTGCTATATTTAAAATGGATAACCTGTAAGGACATACTGTATAACACATACAACTTTGCTCTATGTTATATAGCAGCCTGGATGGGAGGGAAGTTTGGGGGAGAATGGATACAAGTATATGTATGATTGAGCCACTTCACTGTTCACCAGAATCTATTACAACATTGTTTATTAATCAGGTATACCTCAATACAAAGTAAAAAGTCTAAATATTAAAAAAATCAAAATCAATTTAGGCCATACAATGCTGTTTGTTAAATGCAAAAGTGAGTAGAGTATGTTGTAGTTCACTTCAGTTCAGTCGCTCAGTCGTGTCCGACTCTTTGCGACCCCATGAATCGCAGCACGCCAGGCCTCCCTGTCCACCAACAACTCCCAGAGTTCACTCAGACTCATATCCATTGAGTCAGTGATGCCATTCAGCCATCTCATCCTCTGTCGTCCCCTTCTCTGCCTGCCCCCAAGCCCTCCCAGCATCAGAGTCTTTTCCAATGAGTCAACTCTTCGCATGAGGTGGTCAAAGTACTGGAGTTTCAGCTTTAGCATCATTTCTTCCAAAGAAATCCCAGGGCTGATCTTCAGAATGGACTGGTTGGGTCTCTTTGCAGTCCAAGGGACTTGCAAGAGTCTTCTCCAACACAACAGTTCAAAAGCATCAATTCTTCGGTGCTCAGATTTCTTCACAGTCCAACTCTCACATTCATACAAGACCACTGGAAAAAGAGTTAACCTCAAATATCTGAACTCTAAACAAGGCCTTCTATGCTTCTTCCATGAGAAATTCTATAGAAAGTGAAGGTTTTGTTCTGCTTAAACCTTTATCATACATATTTAGTTGTTCTTATGTACAACTCACTACTTAGGATATTTAAGTTAAAGTGAGTTAAAAGCTATTGAAATTCTACTTGATCCCTACTACAATTGAGAAAAAATAGTTTAGTAACAACAAAAACAAATTTGTATAGCTATATTTTGTTATCTGATTTTTTAAAAGGGAATTTAATCTCTGAGGCATTTTCTCCTGAAAGTAAGAATTCACAAATTTCACAAAAAGACATTTAAAAAAATTACTCAAGGACCAAGTGATTATTAGCTCCAAAACACAGCAAAGTATATCCATATGAATGGTTTTAATATTAATTTTGTACAAAGCAAAGGGAATAATATTGTCTATTAATGTAAATAATATAATTGTGAAAAGGAAAGTGATAGTGGATGTATGGGCGAGTCTCCTATCATTTCAGTTCAGTTGCTTGGAAGTGTCCAGTTGTTTGTGACCCCATGGACTGCAGCATGCCAGGCCTCCCTGACCATCATCAACTCCTGGAGCTTGCTCAAACTCATGTCTATTGAGTTGATGATGCCATCCAACCATCTCACCCCCTGCTGTCCCCTTCTCCTTCTGCCTTCAGTCTTTCCCAGCAAAAGGATCTTTTCCAATAAGTCACTTCTTTGCATCAGGTGGTGAAAGTATTGGAGCTTCAGCTTCATAAGGACTGAATATTCATCAGTCCTTCCAATGAATATTCAGGACTGATTTCCTTTAGGATAGACTGGTTGGATCTCCTTACAGTCCAAGGGACTTTTAAGAGTCTTCCCCAACACCACAGTTCAAAGCATCAGTTCATTGGTGTTCAGCTTTCTTTATGGTCCAACTCTCACATTCATGCATGACTGCTGGAAAAGCTGTAACTTTGACTAGACTGAACACTGGAAAAATAATGCCTCTGCTTTTTAATATGCTGTCTAGGTTGGTCATAGCCTTTCTTCCAAGGAGCAAGTGTCTTTTAATTTCAGGGCTGCTGTCAACATCTCAGTGATTTTGCAGCAATAATTTTGCAGCCCAGAGAAAGAAAGTCTGTCACTGTTTTTATTGTTTCCCCATCATTTTGCCATTAAATGATGGGACTGGATGCCATGATCTTAGTTTTTTGAATGTTGAGTGTTAAGCCAGCTTTTTCACTCTCCTCTTCCACTTTCATCAAGAGACTCTTCAGTTCCTCTTCACTTTCTGCCACAAGGGTAGTGTCATCAGCATGTCTGAGGTTATTGATATTTCCCCTGGCAGTCTTGGTTCCAGCTTGTGTTTTATCCAGCCTGGCATTTCTCATGTTGTGCTCTGCACGTAAATTCATAAGCAAGTTGACAATATACAGCCTTGACATGGTCCTTTTCCAATTTTGAACCAGCTGATTGTTCCATGTCTGGTTCTAACTGTTGCTTCTTGACCTGCATACAGATTTCTCAGGAGGCAGGTAAAGTGGTCTGGGATTCCCATCTCTTGAAGAATTTTCCACTGTTTGTTGTGATCCACAGTCAAAGGATTTAGCATAGTCAATGAAGCAGAAGCAGATGTTTTTTTGGAACTCTTTTGCTTTTACAATGATCCAACATATGTTGACAATTTGATTTCTGGTTCCTCTGCCTTTTCTAAGTCTAGCTTGAACATCAGCAAGTTCATGATTCACATACTGTTGAAGCCTGTCTTGGAGAATTTTGAGCATTACTTTACTAGTGTGTGAGATGAGTGCAATTGTGGGGAAGTTCGCACATTCCTTGGCATTGTCTGTCTTTGAGATTGGAATGAAAGCTGACTTTTTTAGTTCTGTGGCCACTGCTAAGTTTGCAAATTTGCTGGCATATTGAGTGAAGTATCTTAATAGCATCACCTTTTAGGACTTGAAATAGCTCAGCTGGAATTCCATCACCTCCACTAGCTTTGTTCACAGTGATGCTTTCTAAGGCCCACTTGACTTCATTTCAGGATGGCTGGCTCTAGGTGAGTGATCACACCATCGTAGGTATCTGGTCATGATTCTTTTTTGTATACTTCTTCTGTGTATTCTTGCCACCTCTCCTTAATATCTTCTGATTCAATTAGGTCCATACAATTTCTGTCTTTTATTGTGCCCATCTTTGCATGAAATGCCCACTTAGTATTTCTCATTTTCTTGAAGAGATCTCTAGTAATTTTCCATCTATTTCTTTGCATTGATCACAGAGGAAGGCTTTCTTAGATCTCCTTGCTGCTCTTTGAAACTGTGCATTCAAATAGGTATCTTTCTTTTTATCCTTTGGCTTTTGCTTCTCTTCTTTCCTCAGCTATTTGTAAGGCCTCCTCAGACAACCATTTTGCCTTTTTGCATTTCTTTTTCTTGGGGATAGTCCTGATCACTGCCTCCTGTACAATGTCATGAACCTATGTCCATTGTTCTTCAGGCACTCTATCAAATCTAATCCTTTGAATCTCTTTGTCACTTCCACTGCGTAAATGTAAGAGATTTGATTTAGGTCATACATGAATGGTCTATTAGTTTTCCCTACTTTCTTCAATTAAGTCTGAATTTGGCAATAAGGAGTTCATGATTTGAGGCACAGTCAGCTCCAAGTCTTGTTTTTCTGACTGTATAGAGCTTCTCGATCTTCAGCTATGAAGAATATAATTAATCTGATTTCGGTCTTGATTTCCATCTATAGAGTATTTTCTTATGTTGTTGAAAGAGGGTGTTTGCCATGACCAGTGAACTCACTTGACAAAACTGTTAGCTTTTGCCCTGCTTCATTTTGTAGTCCAAGGCCAAACATGCCTGTTACTCCAGATATCTCTTAACTTCCTGCTTTTTCATTCCAGTCCCCTATGATGGAAAGGACAATTTTTTTTTTTTTTTTTTGGTGTTAGTTCTAGAAGGTCTCATAGGTATTCACAGAACTGTTCAACTTCAGCTTCTTTGGCATGAGTGGTTGGGGCATAGACTTGGATTACTGTGATACTGAATGGTTTTCCTTGGAAACAAACGGAGATCATTCTGTAATTTTTCAGATTGCACTCAAGAACTGCATTTTGGAGTCTTTTGTTGACTACGAGGGCTACTCCATTTATTCTAAGGGATTCTTGCCCACAGTATTAGATGTAATGGCCATCTGAATTCAGTTCACCCATTCTGGTCCATTTTAGTTCATTGATTTCTAAAATGTTAATGTTCACTCTTGCCATCTCCTGCTTGACCATTTCCAATTTACCTTGATTCATGGACCTAACATTCCAGGTTCCTATACAATATTGTTCTTTACAGCATCAGACTTTAATCAGTCACATTCACAACTGGGTGCTGTTTTTTCATTGGCTCAGCCTCTTTGTTTTTTCCTGAGCTATTTCTCCATTCTTCTCCAGTAGCATATTCAGCACCTACCAAGTGGGGGAGTTCATCTTTCAGTGTCATAACATTTTGCCTTTTCATACTGTTCATGGGGTTCTCAAGGCAAGAATACTGACTTGTGGTTTGCCATTCCCATCATCAGTGGACCACGTTTTGTCAGAACTCTCCACCATGACCCGTCCATCTTGGGTGGCCCCACACAGCATGGCTCATAGTTTCATTTTGTTAGACAAGTCTGTTGTCCGTGTTAGCTTTCTGTGACTGTGACTTTTATTCTGCCTGCCCTCTGATGAATTAGGATAAGAGGATTATGGAAGCTTCTTGAATCTCCCATACTTATCCAAATAAATTTAACAAATGTATAACTTATCCATATAAACCCTATATCAATCTCTATTTAGCTTTTATTCCCAGCATCTTAGATCTTGCACCTAACCCTGATCATAAACACTTCAGTACCAACAGACACATCTGTGATCATGACGTTCTTCATGCCTCTGCTTCCAACTTTTTATTTCCTAGATGGATTACTATGAGATGTCATAACTCTACCCAGAGCAATCTATAGTTTTAATGTGATTCCTCTCAAATTACTCATGATACGTTTTGAAGAACTAGAACAAATAATTCCCAAATTTGCATTGAACCACAAAATACCCAGAAGTGTCAAAGCCATCCTGATGATAAAGAACAAAGCTGGAGATATAACCTTCCCAGACTCAGACAATGCTGTGAAGCTACATGAATCAAATTAGTGTTATGTTGACACAAAAGGACTTCCCTGGTGGCTCAGTGGCAAAGAATCTGCCTACAACACAAGAAATCAAGAAGATGGATGTTCAGTCCCTAAGTTGGGAAGATCCCCTGGAGGAGGATATGGCACTCTTCCCCATTAGTCTTGCCTGGAGAATCCCATGAACAGAGGAGCCTGGCAGGCTACAGTCCATGGGGTTGCAAAGAGTCAGACACAACTGAAGTGACTGAGCATGCACACATGCATTGGCACAAAAACATATCTATCAATCAATGGAAGAAGAAAGATAACCCAGAAATAAACTCATATGCCTATAGTCAACTAATCTCAGACAAAGGAGGCAAGACTATATAATGGAGAAAAGATAGTCTCTTCAATAAGTGGTGCTGGGAAAACTGGACAGTTACATATAAAATAACATAAGGATATTCTCTAACACCATATACAAAAATAAACTCAAAATGGATTAAAGACATAAATGTAAGGCTAAATACTATAAAACTCTTATAGAAAACAGTAGGCAGAGAACTCTTTGACATAAATTACAACAATATTTTTTAGATCTATCTCCTAGAAAAATGAAAATAAAAGCAAAAACAAACAAACAAACAAACTGAACTTAATTAAACTTACAAGTTTTTGAATAGAAAAGAAAACCATAAACAAAATGAAAAGACAATCTATGGAATAGAAGAAAGTATTTGCAAATGATGCAACCAAGAAGAGCTTAATTTCTAAACTACACAAACAGTTCCTATGTGTCAATGTCAAAAAGAATAAATAAATATACAATCCAATCAAACAATGGGCAGAGGTACTAAATAGACAATTCTGCAAAGATATACAGATGGCCAAGAGGCAATAAATAGATGTTTAACATCATTGTAAGAACACTGGAGTGGGTTGCCATTTCCTTCTCTAATGCATGAAAGTGAAAAGTGAAAGGAAGTCGCTCAGTCGTGTCCGACGCTCAGCAACCCCATGGACTGCAGCCTTCCAGGCTCCTCCGTCCATGGGATTTTCCAGGCAAGAGTACTGGAGTGGGGTGCCATTGCCTTCTCCCATTAATTATTAGAGAGATGCAAATCAAAACTACAATGAGATAGTATCTCATACTGGTGAGAATGGCCACCATTAAAAAGTCTACAAATAAACAGTGCTGAAGAGGATGCAGAGAAAAAGGAACCTTGCTACACCATTTGTTGGGAATGTAAATTGTTACGGACATTATGAAGAACACTATTGAGGTTTCCTCAGAAACTAAAAATGGAGTTACCATATGATCCAGCAATTCCACTCTTAGGTATATATCCAGAGAAAACTCTAATTCAAAAAGATACATGCAGCCCAATGTTTATAGCAGTGCTATTTGCCGTGACGGACCACACAGAAGCACGGCAGAGAGGAGCTACCCCACACCTAAGGTCAGGGGTGGCGGTGGAGAGGAGCAACCCCACGTCCAAGGAGCGGCAGCTGCGTGGGCGCAACAGGGTGGAGAGGAGCTACTCCACGTTCAAGGTCAGGAGGGACAACCTCGTCCAAGGTAAGGAGCAGCGGCTGTGCTTTGCTAGAGCAGCCGTGAAGAAATACCCCACTTTCAAGGTGAGAGAAACCCAGGTAAGACGGTAGGTGTTGCAAGAGGGCATCAGAGGGGAGACATACTGAAATCATAATCACAGAAAACTAGCCAATCTGATCACATGGACCACAGCCTTGTCTAACTCAATGAAACTAAGCCATGCCCTGTGGGGCGACCCAAAAAGGATGGGTCATGGTAAAGAGTTCTGACAGAATGTGGTCTGCTGGAGAAGGGAATGGCAAACAACTTCAGTATTCTTGCATTGAGAACCCCCTGAACAGTATGAAAAGGCAAAATGATAGGATACTGAAAGAGGAACTCCCCAGGTTCGTAAGTGCCCAATATGCTACTGGAGATCAGTAGAGAAATAACTCCAGAAAGAATGAAGGGATGGAGCCAAAGCAAAAACAATATCCAGTTGTGGATGTGACTAGTGATAGAAGCAAGGTCTGATGCTGTAAAGAGCAATATTGCACAGGAACCTGGAATGTTAGGTCCATGAATCAAGGCAAATTGGAAGTGGTCAAACAGGAGATGGCACAAGTGAATGTCTGCATTCTAGGAATCAGCGAACTAAAATGGACTGGAATGGGTGAATTTACTCAGATGACCATTATATCTACTACTGTGGGCAGGAACCCCTTAGAAGAAATGGAGTAGCCATCATGGTCAACAAAAGAGTCCAAAATGCAGTACTTGGATGCAATCTCAAAAACGACAGAATGATCTCTGTTCATTTCCAAGGCAATCCATTCAATATCACAGTGATCCAAGCCTGTGCCCCAACCAGTAACACTGAAGAAGCTGCAGGTGAATGGTTCTATGAAGACCTACAAGAACTCTTAGAGCTAACACCCCAAAAAGATGTGCTTTTCATTATAGGTGACTGGAATGCAAAAGTAGGAAGTCAAGAAACACCTGGAGTAACAGGCAAATTTGGCCTTGGAGTACAGAATGAAGCACGGCAAAGGCTAATAGAGTTTTGCCAAGAGAATGCACTGGTCATAGCAAACACTCTCTTCCAACAACACAAGCGAAGACTCTATACATGGACATCACCAGATGGTCATCACTGAAATCAGACTGATTATATTGTTTGCAGCTAAAGATGGAGAAGCTCTATACAGTCAGCAAAAACAAGACCGGGAGCTGACTGTGGCTCAATTCATGAACTCTTTATTGCCAAATTCAGACTTAAATGGAAGACAGTAGGGAAAACCACTAGACTATTCAGGTATGTCCTAAATTAAATCCCTTATGATTATACAGCGGAAGTGAGATATAGATTTAAGGGACTAGATCGGATAGACAGAGTGCCTGATGAACTATGGACGGAGATTCGTGACATTGTACAGGAGAGAGGGATCAAGACCATCTCCATGGAAAAGAAATGCAAAAAAGCAAAATGGCTGTCTGAGGAGGCCTTACAAATAGCTGTGAAGAGAAGTAAAAAGCAAAGGAGAAAAGGAAAGATACTCCCATTTGAATGCAGAGTTCCAAACAACAGCAAGGAGAGATAAGAAAGCCTTCCTCAGTGATCAATGCAAAGAAACAGAGGAAAACAACAGAACGGGAAAGACTAGAGATCTCTTCAAGAAAATTAGAGATACCAAGGGAACATTTCATGCAAAGATGGGCTAAAGGACAGAAATGGTATGGACCTAACAGAAGCAGAAGATATTAAGAAGAGGTGGCAAGAAGACACAGAAGTGTATAAAAAAGATCTTCACAACCCACATAATCACAATGGTGTGATCACTCACCTAGAACTGGATATCCTGAAATGTGAAGTCAAGTGAGCCTTAGAAAGCATCACTACGAACAAAGCTAGTGGAGATGATGGAATTCCAGTTGAGCTATTCCAAATCCTGAAAGATGATACTGTGAAAGTGCTGCACTCAATATGCCAGCACATTTGGAAAACTCAGCAGTGGCCACAAGACTGGAAAAGGTCAATTTTCATTCCAATCCCCAAAGAAGGCAATGCCAAAGAAGGCTCAAACTACCACACAATAGCACTCATCTCACATAGTAGTACAGTAATGCTCAAAATTTTCCAAACCAGGCTTCAGCAGTACGTGAACTGTGAACTTCCAGATGTTCAAGCTGGTTTTAGAAAAGGCAGAGGAACCAGAGATCAAATTACCAACATCTGTTGGATCATGGAAAAAGCAAGGGAGTTCCAGAAAAACATCTATTTCTGTTTTATTGACTATGCCAAAGCCTTTGACTGTGTGGATCACAATAAACTGTGGAAAATTCTGAAAGAGATGGGAATACCAGACCACCTGACCTGCCTCTTAAGAAACCTATATGCAGGCCAGGAAGGAATAGTTAGAACTGGACAAGGAACAACAGACTGGTTCTAAAAAGGAAAAGGAGTACATCAAGGCTGTATATTGCCACCCTGCTTATTTAACTTATATGCAGAGTACGTCATGAGAAACGCTGGACTGGAAGAAACACAAGCTGGAATCAAGATTGCCAGGAGAAATCTCAATAACCTCAGATATGCAAATGACACCATCCTTATGGTAGAAAGTGAAGAGGAACTAAAAAGCCTCTTGATGAAAGTGAAGGAGGAGAGTGAAAAAGTTGGCTTAAAGCTCAACATTCAGAAAGTGAAGATCATGGCATCCAGTCCCATCACTTGATGGGAAATAAATGGGGAAACAGTGGAAACAGTGTCAGAGTTTATTTTTCTGGGCTCCAAGGTCACTGCAGATGGTGATTGCAGCCATGGAATTAAAAGACGCTTACTTCTTGGAAGGAAAGTTATGACCAACATTGATAGCATATTAAAACTCAGAGACATTACTTTGTAACAAAGGTCCATCTAGTCAAGGCTGTGGTTTTTCCTGTGGTCATGTATGGATGTGAGAGTTGGACTGTGAAGAAAGCTGAGTGCCGAAGAATTGATGTTTTTGAACTGTGGTGTTGGAGAAGACTCTTGCAAGTCCCTTGGACTGCAAGGAGTTCCAACCAGTCCATCCTAAAGGAGACCAGTCCTGGGTATTCATTGGAAGAACTGATGCTGAAGCTGAAACTCCAATACTTTGGTCACCTCTTGTGAAGAGTTGATTTATTGGAAAAGACTCTGATGCTGGGAGGAAGTGGGGGCAGGAGGAGAAGGGGACAGCAGAGGATGAGATGGCTGGATGGCATCACCGACTTGATGCACATGAGTTTGGGTGAACTCCAGGAGTTGGTGATGGACAGGGTGGCCTGCCGTGCTGAGATTCACGGGGTTGCAAAGAGTCAAACATGACTAAGGGTGTGAACTAAACTGAAATGAAGACATAGAAGCAACCTAAGGGTCTATTGAAAGATTACTAGATAAATGTACATCTTGTTGTACCTACCACGAGGTAATATAACTAAGACATAAAAAATGAAATAATGTTATTTGTAGCAACATGGATAGAGCTAGAGATTATCATATTAAGTGAAGTAGTCAGAACGAGAAAGACAAATACCATAAAATATCAAATATATGTGGACTCTAAAAAATGATACAAATGTACAAAACAGAAATAGATCTAAAGAAAGAGAAAACAAACTTATGGTTATCAAAAGGGGAAGGGGAAGGGTTCTTGGGATTAACAGATACACACTGCTCTGCTGTGCTTATTCACTCAGTTGTTTTCAATTCTTTGTGGTCTTATGGACCACAGCTAGCCAAGGTCCCTTGTTCATGGGGATTCTTCAGGCAAGAATACTTGAGTTGGTTGCCTTGCCCTCCTCGAGTGATCTTCCCAATCCAGGGATTGGACCCAGGTTTCCCACATTGCAGGCAGATTCTTTACCATCTAAGCCACTAGGGAAGCCCAAGAATATTGGAGTCAGCAGCCTATCCCTTCTCCAGGAGAACTTCCCCACCCAGGAATTGATCTGGGGTCTCCTACATTGCAGGCAGATTCTTAACCAGCTGAGCTACTAGGGAAGCCCCCAGAAACACACTACTTTATATAAAATAGATAAAAACAAGATCCTACTATATAGTACAAGGACGTATATTCAATATGTTCTCCACTGTCTCCTGGAATTTGCTCAAATTCATATCCATTGAGTCAGATTGTATCTAACAGTTGCATTCTCTGCCAGCTCCTTCTCCTTTTGCCTTGAATCTTTCCCAGAATCCGAGTCTTTTCCAATGGCTCTTCGCATGAGGTGGCTAAAGTATTGGAGCTTCAACTTCAGCATCAATTCTTCCAACGAATATCCACAGTTTATTTACTTTAGAACTGACTGGTTTGATCTCCCAGCAGACCAAGGGACTCTCAAACATCTTCTTAAGCACCACTGTTTGAAAGCACCAGTTCTTCAATGCTCAGCCTTCTTTATGGTCCAACTCTCATATCCATATATGACAGGTGGAAAAACCACAGCTTTGACTTTTTCAGCTAAGTGATGTCTTTGTAAGCTGATTGATGTCTCTGGTTTTTAAAATGCTGTCTATGTTTTTCATAGCTTTCCTTCTAAGAAGCATGTGTCTTTACATTTCCTGACTGCAGTCACCATACACAGTGATTTTGGAGCCCAAGAAAATAAAATGTGTTGTTGCTTCCACTTTTCCCCCTATTAATATTTTCATGAAGTGATAGGAACAGGTGCCACAATCTTAGTTTTTTTATTGTTGAGTTCCAAGCCAGCTTTTTCACTCTCCTATCTCACCCTCATCAAGAGGCTCTTTAGTTCCTCTTCAATTTCTGCCACAGTGTGGTATCATCTACATATCTGAGGCTATTCATGTTTCTCCCAGCAATCTGATTCCAGCTTGTGATGCAGCCAGCCCAGCATTTCACATGATTTATTCTGCATGTAAGTTAAACAAGCAGAGTAACAATATATAGCCTTGTCGTACTCTGTTCCCAGTTTTGTTCCATGTCCAGATCTAACTGTTGCTTCTTGACCTTCATACAGGTTTCTCAGGAGACAGGTAAAATGGTCTGGTACTCCCATCTATTTAAGAATTTTTCAGTTTGTTGTGATCCACACAGTCAAAGGCTTTAGCATAGTTAATGAAGCAGAAGTAGATGTCTTTCTGGAACTCTCTTGCTTTTTCCACTGAATGCTGGCATTTGATCTCTGGTTCCTTTGCCTTCTTAAAAGCCCAGCTTATACATCTGGAAGTTCTTGGTTCACTTACTGCTAAAGCCTAGCTTGAAGGAATGTGAAATGAGTGCAATTGTACTGTAGTTTGAACATTCTTTGGCATTGCCCTTCTTTGAGATTGGAATGAAAACTGAACTTTTTCAGTCCTGTGGCCACCGCTGAGTTTTTTAATTTGCTGAACATATTAAATGCAACTCTTTAACATCATCTTTTAGAATTTAAATAGCTCAGCTGGAATTCCATCACTTCCAATAGTTCTGTTCACAGTAATGGTTCTGAAGGCCCACTTGACTTCATATTCCAGGATGTCTTGCTCTAGGTGTGTGACCACACCATCTTGGTTATCCAGATCATTAAGACTTTTCTTGTATAGTTCTTCTGTGTATTCTTGCTGCCTCTTCTTAATCTCCTCTACTTCTGTTAGGTCCTTACCATTTCTGTCCTTTATTGTACCCATTCTTGCATGAAATCTTCCCTTGATATCTCCAATTTTCTTGAAGATATCTCTAGTCTTTCCCATTCTATTGTTTTCCTCTATTCCTTTATTTTATTTTTTTATTGAAGGATAATTGCTTTACAGAATTTTTTGCTTTCTGTTTCCTCTATTTCTTTGCACTGTTCATTTAAGAATAGCCTCTTTGCTATTCTCTGGAACTCTGCATTCATATGAGTATATCTTTCCCTCTCTCCTTTGCCTTTCATTTTTCTTTTTCCCTCAGCTATTTGTAAAGCCTCCTCAGACAACCACTTTGCATTCTTGAATTGGTTTTGATCACTACCTCTTGTACAGTGTTACAAGCCTCAGTCCATTGTGCTTCAGACATTCTGTCTACCAGGTGTAAGCCCTTGAATCTATTTGTCACCTACACTGTATAATCATAAGGAATTTGATTTAGGTCATACCTGAATGACCTAGTGGTTTTCCCCACTTTCCTCAATTTAAGCCTGATTATTTCAATAAGGAACTCATGATCTGAGCTACAGTCAGCTCAAATGCTTATTTTTACTTATGATATAGAGCTTAATCTTTGTCTGCAAAGAACATAATCAATCTGAGTTCAGTATTGACCATCTGATGATGTCCACATGGAGAGTCATCCCTTGGGTTGTTGGAAAGGGTGTTTGCTATGACCAGAGTGTTCTTTTGACCAAACCTCTTTAGCCTTTGCCCTGATTAATTTGTTCAGTTCAGTTCAGTTCAGTTCTGTCACTCAGTCATGTCCGACTCTTTGCGACCCCATAAATCACAGCACGCCAGGCCTCCCTGTCCATCACCAACTCCCGGAGTTCACTGAGACTCACGTCCATCGAGTCAGTGATGCCATCCAGCCATCTCATCCTCTGTCATCCCCTTCTCCTCCTGCCCCCAATCCCTCCCAGAATCAGAGTCTTTTCCAATGACTCACATGAGGTGGCCAAAGTACTAGAGTTTCAGCTTTAGCATTAGTCCTTCCAAAGAAATCCCAGGGCTGATCTCCTTCAGAATGGACTGGTTGGATCTCCTTGCAGTCCAAGGGACTCTCAAGAGTCTTCTCCAACACCACAGTTCAAAAGCATCAATTCTTCAGCATTCAGCCTTCTTCACAGTCCAACTCTCACATTCATACATAACCACAGGAAAAACCATAGCCTTGACTAGATGGACCTTTGTTGGCAAAGTAATGTCTCTGCTTTTGAATATGCTATCTATATTGGTCATAACTTTCCTTCCAAGGAGCAAGCGTCTTTTAATTTCATGGCTGCAGTCACCATCTGCAGTGATTTTGGAGCCCCCCAAAATAAAGTCTGGCACTGTTTCCACTGATTCCCCATCTACTTCCCATGAAGTGATGGGACCAGATGCCATGATCTTCGTTTTCTGAATATTGAGCTTTAAGCCAACTTTTTCACTCTCCACTTTCACTTTCATCAAGAGGCTTTTTAGTTCCTCTTCACTTTTTGCCATAAGGGTGGTGTCATCTGCATATCTGAGGTTATTGATATTTCTCCCAGCAATCTTGATTCCAGCTTGTGTTTCTTCAGTAATGAAGGCTAAACTTGCCTGTTACATCAGGTATCTACTTCCTACTTCTTACTTTATCATTTCAATCCCCTGTGATGAAAAGAACATTTTTTTTTTCCTGGTGTTAGTTCTAGAAGGTTTGTAGGTTTTCATAGAGCTAGTCAACTTCAGCTTCTTTAGCATCAGTGATTGGGGCATAGACTTGGATAAACTAGAAGCTATGGGACATAGACTTGAAGCTATGAGCCATGCCATGCAGGGCCACCCAAGATGGATGGGTCACAGTGAAGAGTTCTGATGAAATGTGGTCCACTGGAGAAGGAAATGGAAACCCACTCCAGTATTCTTGCCTGAAGAACCCCATGGACAGTTTGAAAAGGTAAAAAGATATGATGCTGGAAGATGAGGCCCTCCCACCCAGGTTGGAAGGTGTCCAATATACTACTGGGGAAGAGCAGAGAGCAATACTAATAGCTCCAGAAATAATAAAGTGGCTTGGCCAAAGCAGAAATGACCCTCAGTTGTGGATGTGTCTGGTGCTGAAAAGTCAAATTCTATATGGTATAGAACAATATTGCATAGGAACCTGGAATGTTAGGTCCATGAATCAAGGTAAAGTGGATGTGGTCAAGTAGGAGATGGCAAGATGGAACATTAACATCTGAGGTATCAGTAAACTAAAAATGGATGAGAATGGTCAAATTTAATTCAGACAATCAGTATATCTACTACTGTGGGCAAGAATCCCTTAGAAGAAATGGAGCAGCCCTCAAGTCAATGAAAGAATCCAAAATGCAGTACTTGGGTGGAGTCTCAAAAACAACAGAATGATCTTGCTTCATTTCCAAGGCAAACTATTCAACATCACAGTGATTCAATTCCATGCCCCAACAAATCAATTATACATCAATTTAAAAAGGGTTCCATAACTTTCCACTTCATTAGATATCCCGGACAAACCTACTCTGAAAATAGTCTTGAAAGTGCCCTGGACTCTCTACCAGGATTGCCCTCTTCCTATTACCCTGTCAATACCTTTGCCTCACATCCAGCTTCTTACTTCTTCTGGTTCTTTTTGGGTCAGTGACCACATATCAGACCAAGGGCTACTGATATGAAGTAAGAGATAAACAAACCAAAGAGTCATTCTGTCTAAAACTGAGAAGCAACTATCTTTTTAATGTTAAAGTACACTGATTTCAAATCTGAACATAATTCAGATTTGTGAATTATGATTGTTATTATAATCATAATTCAAATCGTGATTAAGAAATGTAATCACCATAGGAAAAGTAACATAAATGATTAAGAAATATATTTAGGATAACTGCCGAGTAGCAAAACCACATCTATTTGATTTACAGCTAAGTGTGGTTAAAAAAAAAAAAGCAGTGAGTATTACAGGGAATATATCTAGAAATAACTAAATATAAAAAGATGCTTTTAGTTTTACTTCAGGAGGATTGAGTCTATTCAGCAGATTCCTTTTTTACTAACTGAATAATCAGATTGTTTTCCAACATTAAGGGAGTTAGATGAGGGAAGCAGTGCTAATTATCTTCCCTTACCTTTATTGACAAATCATCAGGAAGACTTTGGACAATTAAATCCCATGAAATATATTTAGCATTTCCCTAACAACTGAAGAACAAAAACACTTAGTATTGGTTGAGAGATGAGTGCCCAGTTGAGACCTGATAATTCTGACCAAGAAAAATGAATTCAGTACCTGAGTCAGGCTTCATGGTTTCTTTCTTTTTGATGAGATTAGCATTTCATTCTGGTTACCACCGCTACCACAGAAATATTGGACCTCAAAACTCTTAAAAATACATTTATTCAAAAAAGGCATAAAATATATTTCTTTTATGAGAGATATATTTCATTTAGTGGGAAGAGTATGGAAGAGATATATTGCCTGTGAGGTGTATATTAGAAGGAAAAATGACAGCAGCTTATTTGAATAAATCAATAAGAAAAATGATAGAGTACAATTACTAGGAGGATGGATGAATTATTATAGTCTCTGTTTTCTTTTTCAGTATAAAGTTTGAGGCAGAAATAAACTCCAATGTCAGTTTATAATTTTAATCTGAAACAATTGAGATGTTTTAGAACTGAACTGAACTGAACTGAGAACATTTCTTTAGGACAATTTAATTGATATTCTTAACTTTGAATATTGTGCACCTTAATCATCATTTACAAAAAGATTTTAAAAACATATTTAGGGTTTCCCTGATAGCTTACTCCTTGGAAAGAAAGTTATGACCAATATAGATAGCATATTCAAAAGCAGAGACATTACTTTGCCAACAAAGGTCTGTCTAGTCCACGCTATGGTTTCTCCAGTGGTCATGTATGGATGTGAGAATTGGACTATAAAGAAAGCTGAGTGCTGAAAAATTGATGCTTTTGAACTGTGGTACTGGAAAAGACTCTTGCGAGTCCCTTGGACTGCAAGGAGATCCAACCAGTCCATCCTAAAGGAGATCAGTCCTTGGTGTTCATTGGAAGGACTGATGTTGAAGCTGAAACTCCAATCCTATGGCCACTTGATGTGAAGAGCTGACTCATTTGAAAAGACCCTGATGCTGGGAAAGATTGAGGACTGGAGGAGAAGGGGATGACAGAGGATGAGATGGTTGGATGGCATCACCGACTCAATGGACATGGGTTTGTGTGGACTCCGGGAGTTGGTGATGGACAGGGAGGCCTGGCGGTTCCTGGGGTCGCCAAGAATCGGACACAACTGAGCGACTGAACTGAACTGAACTGATAGCTCAGTTGGTAAAGAATCCGCCTGCAATGCAGGAATCGCCAGTTAGATTCCTGGGTTGGGAATATCCCCTGGAGAAGGGATAGGCTACCCGTTCCAGTATTATTGGGCTTCTCCTATGGCTCAGCTGGTAAAG
Organism: Bison bison bison; assembly: GCF_000754665.1. NCBI lineage: Eukaryota > Metazoa > Chordata > Mammalia > Artiodactyla > Bovidae > Bison > Bison bison. Next base: position 5,611,636 of record NW_011495024.1, on the reverse strand, counting down.
AATCCGCCTGCAATGCAGGAGATCTGGGTTCGATCTCTGGTTTGGGAAGATCCCCTGGAGAAGGGAAAGGCTACTCACTCCAGTATTTTGGCCTATATAGTCCATGGGGTCACAAAGAGTTGGACATGACTCAGTGACTTTCACTTAACTATAGCAGGTCAAAACCTAGCAATAGGAATCACTTTGTTTTCAGATAAATTATATGCATATATTCATGGTTCATGCTTTTTTAACTTTGAGGACATCTTATTAAATTAAATTATGTTAAGCTTGGATTTTTGAATTAAGATACATCTTAACATCATTTGGATTAAATATTCATGGTATTTTTAAATAAAAAACTGTAAAAAACTTTTGTGTATTTCCATAATTCTGCACTAATAAGACTTGTTATGTTGACTCCTGGCATTGTTAAAAATAAAAAAAATGATCAGGAGCGAGATATATTTAAATATGCCTGTTGTAGAGTGTTCTCATGGTTATAACCTCATATGAAGTAGTTATACTGTGTCAGAATTTTTTCTGATTTTAAATATATTTTCTAACTATAATGTGATGGAATAAAAGAAAACATTTAAAAGTTATAGTAATTTCTTTAGTAAATGTACTTATATTAGTTAGCTTTTAGTGAATAACAAATTGCCCCCTAACCTAACAGTCTAAGACAATAAATAAATCTTCTGCGAATAAGGATTGGGCAGTGGCTTATCTAGAAGGTTCTAGCTCAGGGCCTCTCATAAGGTTGCAGTCAAGTTGATGGTCAGAGCTGCTGACATCTGCAGATTTTATGGTGGCTGGAGGATCATTTCTAAGTGGACTTGCTCAGATGCCTGACTAGTTGGTGCTGGCTGCTGGCAGGAGGAACCTATTCCTTGCTACAGAGAACTCTCCAAAAGACTGCTTGAGAACTCTCAGGATATGGTGGCTGGTTTCATGGAGAGAAAATGATCTGAGATGGAAAGGCAGAAACTCCAATAATTTCTCCAATCTTCTACTTGCTTCACAGGTCATCTCCATTCAATGTAGGAGGGTGAGACAAGAGGCGTGAACATGAAGGGGTGAGCATCACTGGGACCATCTTTAAAGCTGGTTACTGTAACTTTGGTCTTTGCTTTATAACCACCAAAACACTTTTTGAATACCCCCAAATAACCAGAATAATAAATATAAAAGCATTAGAAACATGCTGTCAGATCTTGTTCATTCTTATTATAGCACTATGTCCTAGATTAACATTTCTTAAATGGCATCTTGTTTTATTTTATTTTTTTTCTGACAGCCCCTTGCCTAAATTTCCATGTTAAAGATTCATTAAATTAATACTATTTTTAACAAATAAATTTATCCTCTATCAGGTGGCACTCCTCTAGGAAAGGAGTTACAAAAATATTCTCAAAGATCTCATTTACAGGTGTTATAGAGCTACTTGGAAACACAAAGATGTACATCAGTGGGAGAAAAATATAAAACAAAATATGCAAGCATTTCTGGAGGGTTCAGTGAGTATAAAGAAGTGAAAAGTATAGTCAAAGTAGTAGTCCCATAGATGGTTAATTTCATCCATGGTTTTCATCTTATCTCCACCCTTATTCTTTGAACTGGGAATCTTGATGTGGTAAGGTTGAGAAATGTCTCAAAAATAGGGTAATGACACAGATAAGAATTAGAATATAAATATAAAATCAGGAGTCGTGTTTTGGTCCTATTTGTCTATCTGACTTAGGGCCTTTTGAAATTACAGTCAGATTGTAAGGTCTATTCCCTACAGTTTAAATGGTATCCTTCAAAAATTTTCATTTTATACTTGAAGTGTTTGATTGCTGTAATTTATTTGGACTAACACTTTCATGCTGAAGGATGAGAATTGCTTAGTCTTCCATTTATTCTAGAGGATGAACACTTCTATCTTTCATGATATTCCTAATTATATAGGAGATGTGGTTGGGAAAATGTTTTTCTTATCATCTCTATTCTTCATAAGAAAAACTTGATTAAATTTCTTACAGTTCTCTCAGTAACTCATACAAATTAAATTTAATATTTGGAAACCCCTTTTGAGGATATATTTGCTTGACATATCCCCTTAGAAGCTTACTCAAAATTTTAATATCTTTATTGTTTTCCCTGAATAGAAAAAGCAATACATGCTTGTGAAACTTCAAACAGTAGAGGGATGTATAAAATAGAAAGCAGAAGTGCTCTGTAATTGAAGTGGGAGTCTGGATCAAGGAGAATTATGCTGAGCATAATCTCTGGTAATACTTTTAAAAGAAACTCATTTGTATATATTTTTTAAAAAGCTGCTTTAAAATAGAAAAAAATATTAAGCCCTTTAAATAAGTACTTTGATGACAGCAAGAGAAGACACATGGAGAGATGATAAATTAATAAAACCAGATTGTTAACCAAAGTTGGGCAAGAATTAGTGGTGACTTTGAGGATCCATGCATATTCAGAATCCTTAGGAATACACAAAAAATGACTATAGTTTCAGGAAAGTAACCATTATGGAAAAGTTACACAGGTGCATAAATACATAGAACAGACATTAAATGTTTGTGTAAATGGTACAGAAAGAGAGGGATGACTCTGGGTGAACCAAAATAGAAATTACTTGAATGCAAGATTTTTATCTCTTTTATTCATTGTTAAATCACCACTGTCTAGAATAGTTCCTGGGCTCTGGGATCCATTCAATAAATTTCAGGGAAGTAAAACCATGAAATAATAAATGAATTTGAACTTATAAATACATTCATGATTACTGTTTGATGCTCATTACCAGAATTAAAAGAAAGTTTGTTATTTAGGCAGAAGTTGTACAAAAGATCATAGCATAACAGCATGAGGGTTCATATTAATAAATAAACTTAATTCTACTGCTTTGATTTAAAATTTTTATGGAGTACTGGAATTCTATATATCATGCTGTAGCCTCAAGCCAGCCTTGTGGTGGGTCTTTGGCAATAATGTAAAGAAAAAATAAAAGTTCACAAAATGTCTTTGGATATGTACTTTTACATCAACTTTCTCCTTGAATAGAAGACTTCACTTTCCATGCATAAATAGTAAATTAATGTTAAAGAATTATTAGATATGAAGTTCCAAGAAGAAAAAATTTAGTATACTCATAATTTGGCTCAAATGGCTTTTAAATTTCTTGAAAGCAGTTATTCTGTCTTATTTACCTTTATAACAATAAGGTCTAATCCTTCATTGATTGAAACAATGCATATATATAGTGGTCTGGGAACATTTTGATATTTTTCAAAAAAAAAAAATCTTTAAACATCCACTATATCCAATTCTGAATGACATCTTTTCCAATACAACTTTTATATTTTATTTATGGGGAAATAATCATTATTTTCATCGAATAATTATTATTTTGGTTGATAGAAATACAAAAAATGAAAATTTTTACCTTCAATGAGCTTATAATTCTGGAAGAAATAATAAAGTTGCTCACGAGTGTAATTTCAGACCTAGATTGCTCTACTCTGGGGAGCTGGCCTATGATCGCCCATCACTCAATTGTCTTTGTTCTGTCTTGGAAACTGAGCACCCCCTTCACCTCCTGTCTCTCTTGTCCTCCCCCCACACCAACAGTGATCCAGGGAAGCAACTCAATTTGCAAGTACTAAAAATGCATTTTGTTCAAGCAAATCCAGCTTAAATGCATTTTAACGTAAAATAGCAATGCATGTTTATTGCCTGGCCTCCCCTAGTATATCAGCTTCCAGATGTCTTTTCAACAATCGGCTTAATGAAGTTTAGAGCAACCATCTTCTCTCCCACACACAGAACTATTTTTAAGACATGTTAATGTGTTATTCTGCTCCCTTTTACTGAATTTACTCCTCTTTAACATTCATTTTGGCAGTGGTATCCTTAAGCAACAACAATAACAAAAAAAGTATGATTTTCAGGATGGTACCTTTTTCAGCACCCATTAAATAATTCTGTATATATTAGCTAAGACAAGGAATAATATTCGGATTTCTCTTTATTGCTTTCAAATGTCTCACTCCAAAAAATTCTAATCTGAAGTAAATTTTATATGAGTACATATATCACTATTGGTAGTTATTTTCTATTTATGGAAAGAATTATTACTATCTTCATTTCCAAGACTTTTTCATCCCAAGCCTTTTATTCCTGGAATTTTTTTCTTATTTCCAGTGTGCCCTTGGATCATTCCAAGGTATTTTCATATTGGATCTCTTCCTATTTAATGAGTAATCTCAACTATTAAGAATATATCCAGAAGACAACAAAAAAGAAAAAAGCAGCCACCTGAGCCATCAAAATATAAACCATGGGCTGAAAATCATGCAATTTACTTACAAAATCACACACAGTTCCAGACCTATGTCACAAACTAATTACTCATGTTTGATATTATTTTTTAAAATAACTTTTACTACCCATGTTCTCAACTCACACAGGCAATTTTATTTCACTGAAGAAAATTGGACACAGCCAACAGACATAGTGCCTGGAGCTGTAAGTAAAACTGGCAACCAGCAGAAAGACCAAAACTGCCAAAGGCAAACCTAAGCACTCACATAGCCTAACAGCCACCGGCCACTTAATGGAGCTGTGAATTGGCCTAGGTATCTCTAGGGCTTCTGTGGCCTTTCAATATTTGAACATAACTTGTATAATTATGAACATCTTCCTAGAGAATGAAAACAAGTATAGCCATCAATTCATTCACCCTCTTGTTCATTACTCACCAAGTGAGATACACGGAACTAATTTGTCTTGATACACCCTAAAAAGGCAAGCCTGCAAGGCAATTGGGAATACTAGTGTTTTTGTGCAGAAATGTTTACCAGGTGGGAGAAATATCTCATGAGACTATACAGTGGATAATTTTAAAATGTAGAATTCTCCACTCTTCAATCATTTAACTAATCAGACCCTAGACTCTCCTGAATCTAGGTACCCTCATTGGTCCCCAAGTCCTGTATGTTTGTTTTCTTCTTTTGCTGAAAATTTGAACAGTTCTTCCTAGTCTCCTTCCAACTCATGCCATCGGACCTCACCATGGACCTTCAAGAGATACATTAAGAGATTTTACTCAATAAAGACTATTCTTCCCATAAGAAGAATTTCTGCTTCAGCTAGCAAAAATAGTAATTTTCACCATGCCTTACAAGAAAAGTATATTTTAAAATATGTTCATATAGTTTAGATATATTTTTAAATGCTTAAAGTTGCAGGTCTCTATTTTCTGAAATTATCCACCAGGTAAAGACAGATAAAGAGAATATGTTAGCAATATGCTACTACACTAATGGAAGAAAAAAAAAAAAAACACGTTTGTTCAGGTGTGCTGAGTGCGTGCGTGTGTGTGTGTGTGTGTGCACGCTCAGTCACTTAGTCGTGTCCAACTCTTCACGACCCCATGGACTATAACCCTTCAAGCCTCTCTGTCATTGGAATTTTACAGGTAAGAACACTGGAGTGGGTTTCCATTTCCTTCTCCAGGGTATCTTCCTGACCCAGGGATTGAACCTGTCTTTTGCATCTTCTGCACTGGCAGGTGGATTCTTGATCCCTAGTGACACCTGGGAAACGTTGCTGAGTAAGTAGTCTGTTATAATTTTTTTTTTTTTTTTAATTCCAGAATCACTACAGTCTCCAAAATTTTACCCTTAGAGTTTTCTTCCTTTGGTTAAGCATCATCCTCTTCAGGCAAAGTTGCCTAAAGTATCAAAACTCATTAGACAAATATACTTGGGTCCATTAACTTCAGAATAAACTTAATTTTTAATATCACAAATTCCAGGTCAAACATACACAGACAAAACTCTAGGAAATGAAACAAGTTTTGCCTATATCTGAGTAACTTCTAGATAAATTACTAAGGTTTGGGGCCTGTTTAAAAGGCTGATTATGTATGATCTTTTTTAACTCTCTGAAACTTCATGAAGTTTCATAAAACCAACAAGAAAGAAAATAGTACAAGATGAAAAGATTACCTTCAGAATGGGGGAATAATTGAAAATGAAGCAATGGACAAAGAATTAATCTTCAAAATATATAGGCAACTTAATATTAGGAAATAAAGCAAGTCAATCAAAAAATGGTCAGAAGTCCTAAAAAGCATTTCTCCAAAGAAGACAGCAATTTGACAACATCATCTTTCAGGATTTGGAATAGCTCAACTGGAATTCCATCACCTCCACTAGCTTTGTTCGTAGTGATGCTTCCTAAGGTCCACTTGACTTCACATTCCAGGATGTCTGGCTCTGGGTGAGTGATCACACCATCATGATTAAACCTTAAATCACACTATCTAATCAAATCTTTGATACTATAATACATTCCTAAGCTAAAATGTTACATTACTTAATTAACCTAGAGAATTGTTTTATATACTAAGAGCATTTCAAGTCTGGTGAAAGATCCGGTGTTTTCAACATTATTTAGGAGAAATGTTATAGGGGTTGAGGTCCCACTCTACTGCTTTATTCTTAAAAAGAGGCTCTAAGTTTCCAGGCACATTGCAATCTTCTTCCCTACCTTTCATTTGTGTCTGTGATTCTTTTCTTTATAGGCAGCATTGTCAGAACAAAATGACCCTGCTAACTGCCTGTTGATTCCCACAAAAATTTGCTAGTACATCTGTAATTTCATAAAATACTTTGTACTATCTTGTTATAAACTTATATATCGCATTCATTCTGAGCATATAACTTTTTACATCTAGTTATATCACATGTTATCTTTGTACTATAAATTTGCACTCATGATTCTCAGAAAAGGATTTCAAGCTATGGACTCTGGAGGAAAACTGGAATGTTTCTCAAAGTGAAAACAGTCAGTGATGATATCTAGACAGAGAAGATACTATGTGCCAATAATTAAGACAGACATGCCCCCAAATATAAAATTAGAGTCAGTTGTCAAAAGTTAAAAGCACAAGATAATTGGGTCAGAACATGTTTCTGCAAATGCAGTCTGCAAAAACCTGCAAATTGTAGGAAAAAAGCAGGGGTTGAATTGAACATGTTTTAAATCACCATTATTAGAGTTTAGTTTGAATCATTTTCCTAATTAATCATATATTTATTTGAATACTTTCATTTACATGAAATGGGTAAAACTTTTATGGATACACTTGAGAATTAACTAAAACTTGTTACACTATAAAACTAATTTGAAATGAGTAGTAGATGGGGGAGTATATACTTTGACCAGTAGATGCACACTGAGGAAAACTAAATTTGGAATAGAAGGTGCTTGATTCAATTTATATTTTCTTTGCAATTGTACATAAGGCAGTTTTGATTAGTGAAGCAGACAGATATTTTAGGTCAGACATTTGGATTAAAAGATTATTTCTGTCCTTCACTATTTTTTTTTTTTACTAGCCTGGACATTTACTTCTGAGTCTCAGTTTCTTCATCTATTAACAGTGATATGCTTCTCTGAAGAGTGTTGTATAGATTAGTGGGATAGCACACAAGGGTTAGGTTCTACATTATAATGCTGACACATAATGAATGTTCAATAAATGTCAGTTCTATTTGTGTCTTCTTCCTCTTCACTTTTGGACTCATAGCTTCTTTATCTCTACAATAGAAACTATAAAAACTAATAAAAATAAAGCCAGTATACTATTCATTACCAATGTTATAGTAATTACATTATTTGTTTAATAAAAACATTTAGTAAGATTGGGGTAAATCAACCACATTCACAAACACAATTGTTATCACATTTTGGATTCTCTTAGAAGCAGACTCCAAGACAAAACTAATCTCAAAAATATACAAGCAACTCCTACAGCTCAACTCCAGAAAAATAAATGACCCAATCAAAAAATGGGCCAAAGATCTAAATAGACATTTCTCCAAAGAAGACATACAGATGGCTAACAAACACATGAAAAGATGCTCAACATCACTCATTATCAGAGAAATGCAAATCAAAACCACTATGAGGTACCATTTCACACCAGTCAGAATGGCTGCGATCCAAAAGTCTACAAATAATAAATGCTGGAGAGGGTGTGGAGAAAAGGGAACCCTCTTACACTGTTGGTGGGAATGCAAACTAGTACAGCCACTATGGAGAACAGTGTGGAGATTCCTTAAAAAACTGGAAATAGAACTGCCTATGATCCAGCAATCCCACTGCTGGGCATACACACTGAGGAAACCAGAAGGGAAAGAGACACGTGTACCCCAATGTTCATCGCAGCACTGTTTATAATAGCCAGGACATGGAAGCAACCTAGATGTCCATCAGCAGATGAATGGATAAGCAAGCTGTGGTACATATACACAATGGAGTATTACTCAGCCATTAAAAAGAATACATTTGAATCAGTTCTAATGAGGTGGATGAAACTGGAGCTG
>NW_011495024.1:5595042-5603161 GCF_000754665.1 Bison bison bison | reverse complement strand
GATGTCCATCAGCAGATGAATGGATAAGCAAGCTGTGGTACATATACACAATGGAGTATTACTCAGCCATTAAAAAGAATACATTTGAATCAGTTCTAATGAGGTGGATGAAACTGGAGCCTATTATACAGAGTGAAGTAAGCCAGAAAGAAAAACACCAATACAGTATACTAACGCATATATATGGAATTTAGAAAGATGGTAACGATAACCCTGTATACGAGACAGCAAAAGAGACACTGATGTATAGAACAGTCTTATGGACTCTGTGGGAGCGGGAGAGGGTGGGAAGATTTGGGAGAATGGTATTGAAACATGTGAAACGTCATGTATGAAACGAGATGCCAGTCCAGGTTCAATGCACGATGCTGGATGCTTGGGGCTGGTGCACTGGGACGACCCAGAGGGATGGTGTGGGGAGGGAGGAGGGAGGAGGGTTCAGGATGGGGAACACATGTATACTAATTAAATAATTTTCTATTAAAGAAAAAAAAAAAAAGAAAAAAAAAGAATGCATTAAAAAAAAAAGAAAACAGCAAAAAAAAAAATAAAAATAAAGTTTATTAGGGACTGCCTTTGGGATTAACACTTGTAAGGGGGGAAGAAACAGAAATGGACAGAGAAAGAAATAAAAAATGTTGTAGACTTGATAACTTGAACTGACTTCACAGAGAACGCTGGAGTTTCAGAAATAGACCAGCAGAAGTGTCTTCTTACTAATAAGAATTGACCTGTCTTGGGTCTTCACTGATTGATACTTAAATATTGTCCAAAGTGGTCTCCACTGGCTGGAATTCAAAAATTTCCGAGTCCTCTTGAGAACCAGGACTTGTGAACTTTAGATTCCTGGACTCCCACCTCCTTCGTGAGTTTTCACTCTGTGCAAGTGTTGATAGGTTTTCAGCAAAAAGGTCAATGAGACCCCATTCTTATTTCTGGGGTTTTCTCTTCATGATGCCCTTCTTTTCAGCATTCTGCCTTCCAAATTCTTCCTGCAGCAGTTTTCCTGAACTTTGATCTCTGTCTCCTCAACTAAGGAAGACTATTGGCTCTGTTTTGTTTCCTTTTTACTGCGCCAAGATTCAGAAATTGTTTCTGGATAGAAATCTGGGACAGTCCTGGGGTTTACCATGTTTGTTTCCCTTTGTTTAAAAATTAGTCCTGCACTATTTATCATCCCATATTTCAAAACAATGTTATGTTTTGTCATGTTTTATTGTTTAAGGTAAGAGAATAAGTCTGTTCTCTGAATTTCAGCATGTAGAGAAGTAGAGGTTGTTACTCATTCCTCTTTTTCTCATCCTTCCGCCTTCTGAAAGAGTCAGGCAGTGTGTCCCTCAGAGCATTATGGAAGGTCATGTGCTATCCTATTATTCCACACATTTACAAATCTCCTCTCCAGTCACTTGAATCTTCCTTCCTAACTTCAGTGATAAACTATCTTACCTTTTGCCTAGGTTCTTGTTCAGTTCAGTCACTCAGTTGTGTCCAATCATTGTGACCCCATGGACTACAGCACGCCAGGCCTCCCTGTCTGTTGCCAACTCCTGGAGCTTGCTCAAACTCATGTCTATTGAGTTGGTGATGCCATCCAGCCATCTCATCCTCCGTCATCCCCTTATCGTCCCGCCTTCAATTTTTCTCAGCATCAGGGTCTTCTCCGAGTCAGTTCTTTGCATCAGGTGGTCAAAGTATTGGAGCTTCAGCTTCAGCATCAGTCCTTCCAATGAATATTGAGGACTGATTTCCTTTAGGATGGACTGGTTGGATCTCCTTGCAGTCCAAGGGATTCTCAAGAGTCTTCTCCAACACCACAGTTCAAAACCATCAATTCTTTGTCACTTCCATTGTATAATCATAAGGGATTTGATTTAGGTCATTCCTGTATGGTCTAGTGGCTTTCCCTACTTTCTTGAATTTAAGTCTGAATTCTGCAATAGGGATGCTAAATAAGGTTGCTAAAACCTTTAGCTATGTTAAGAAAAACAGAAATGATTCAAATTAATAAAATTGTAGGAAAGAGGAGCATCAAAACTGATACCACAGAAATAAAAAGGATAAGAGACTACTATGGACATTTATGTGCCAACAAGCTAGATAACTTAAAAGAAATATATAACATTCCTAAAAACATGCAGCTTATCCAAACTGAATCATGAAACAATAGAAAATTTGAACAAATCAATACTAAAAAAGAGATTGAATCAAAAATCTCCCAATAAACAAAACTAAGGGCCAGGTGGCTTCACTAATGATTTCTATGAAATATTTAAACAAAAAGTAATGCCCCTTTTCTCAAGTTTAAAAAAAAAATTGAAGAGGAATGAACACTTCCAAACTCATTTTATTATGCTAAGATTACTCTGAAACCAAAACCAGACAACGACAGTACAAGAAGAGAAAACTAAAGGCCAGTATACCTTATGAACATGGATCGAAAAATCTTTAACAAAATGTTAGCAAATGACATTCTGTATCAAATTAAAAGGATCATGCACCATGATCATGTGGCACTTACCCTTGGAATGTGAAGATATTTCAAATTAATAAATGTGATACACAATTTTAGTAAAGTTATAAAATATTATGATGCTTACAATAGATGCAGAAAAAGCAGTTTAAAAAATCCACTCTCAAAAGAGTGGGAATGTATTTGAACAAAGTAAAGTTCATATGTGACAAGCCCACAGCAAACATCACACTCAACAGTGACAAGATGTAAGATTTTCCTCCCAGATTAGGAACAAGACAAGAATGCCCAGTCCAACACTTTTATTCTATATGGTACTGAAAGTCCTAGCCACAGAGTTATGAAAGAAACATAAATAAAAGTCATCCAAATAGGAAAAATAAAAGTAAAGTTATCTATGCAGATAACATGATCTTATAAGAAAACTCTAAAGTCTTTACCCCAAACTGTTAGAACAAATAAATGAATTTAATCAAGTTGTAGGATACAAAAACATACATAGTCTCTACACTAACAATGAACTATGTAAAAGAGAAATTAAGATAATTGTGGCTCATGTGGTAAAGCGTCTGTTTACAATGTGGGAGACCCGGGTTCGATCTGAGTGGATCAATGGAGAAGGAAATGGCAACCCACTCCAGTATTCTTGTCTGGAACATCCCATGGAGGAGCCTGGTAGGCTACAGCCCATGGGGTCGCAAAGAGTTGAACAACACGACTGAACAACTTCACTTTCACTTCTTTCATTAACAATAGCAACAAAAATAAACAATACTAAGAATAAATTTAACCCAGGAAATGAAAAACTTGTACACTTAAAATTATAAGACACTGATGAAAAAATGAAAACCAAGTAAATGGAGAGGTATTCTGCATTCTTATATAGGGATAAATAACAATATTAAAATGTCCATACTACCCAAAGAGATCTATATATTCAATGCAACCCCTATCTTATCTGTAATAACAAAGCAAAACATGGAGATAAGAAAACCCAACCTTATTTATTTATTATATAAGGATGTGGATACCAGGAGGCAGGAGTCCTTAGCATCAATCCTGAGAATGGTATAGCAGGAGTAACGACTGGGAAAGTGCATGAGGAAACCTTCCGGGAGTTTGAAATATTCTTTATGTAGATGTGGGTGGTGGTTCCATGGATGTATTGATTTGAGAAAATTCATGAAGGTGTACATTTAGGATCCATGCATTTTATTCTATGTATGCTGCTGCTGCTGCTGCTAAGTCACTTCAGTTGTGTCCGACTCTGTGTGACCCCATAGATGGCAGCCCACCAGGCTCCCCCGTCCCTGGGATTCTCCAGGCAAGAACACTGGAGTGGGTTGCCATTTCCTTCTCCGATGCATGAAAGTGAAAAGTGTAAGGGAAGTCACTCAGTCGTGTCCAACTCTTCACGACCCCATGGACTGCAGCCTACCAGGCTCCTCCGTCCATGGGATTTTCCAGGCAAGAGTACTGGAGTGGGGGTGCCATTGGGTGTGACCAGCCTCAATTTAAAAAATAGAAACAGAGTAAGAAAAAAAATGGAACTAGGTAAAAATATGCATATCTGCACATTTGCCTCTGTTGCTTAAAATCTTTAAGTGATTTTGTAACTACATAGACACGAAGACAAAATCCTTACCTTCAGCTATAAGGCCACAATTAGGACCTCATTTGTCCTAGTATTATTTTGCTTTCCCCAACCAATCTTCACACATTCTTTTGTTTCCTTTAATGAAATATATCCTTTTATATTTTTTATTTTTTTATTTTTTATTTAATTTTTTTTTTTTTTGCTTTTTAAATTTTATTTTATTTTTAAACTTTACATAATTGTATTAGTTTTGCCAAATATCAAAATGAATCCACCACAGGTTTACATGTGTTAACTTTACAATATTGTATTAGTTTTGCCAAATATCGAAATGAATCCGCCACAGGTATACCTGTGTTCCCCATCCTGAACCCTCCTCCCTCCTCCCTCCCCATACCCTCCCTCTGGGTCGTCCCAGCGCACCAGCCCCAAGCATCCAGTATTGTGCATCGAACCTGGACTGACGACTCGTTTCATACATGATATTATACATGTTTCAATGCCATTCTCCCAAATCTCCCCACCCTCTCCCTCTCCCACAGAGTCCATAAGACTGATCTATACATCCTTTTTTTAAAAAAAGTCTACGCTCTGAAATGTTGTTCCTATTGTTTAAAAAGTGCTTTCAGGGGGCTTAATGGGGGAAGAATCCACCTGCAATGCAGGAGACACAAGAAATGTGGATTCAATCCCTGAGTCAGGAAAATTTCTTGAAGAAGGGCATGGCAACCCACTGCAATATTCTTGCCTAGAGAATCCTATGGACAGAAGAGCCTGGCAGACTGCAGTATTGCCTGGAAAACTTCTTTTCCACCTATAGTTCTTCCCTTTATTCCTAACTTAAAATGGTTTCATCAAATTGACTAGTAAACTACTTACTTGAATCATCAGTGTTTATATGGGAAATAAATAGTCTTTGTGATACATTTCAGTAAAAATTGTGTTTCAAGGTTACCAAATATCCTTAAATACTGATATTATAAAGAACTTTTTTAAAAATTATAAGCTAATGTAAATATTGAGTGATAGAAAACCACAATTTTGCAACTGTAGTAGTAGAACTGGTTATTGTTTAGTCGCTAAAGCTTCATGTAAGGAGAAAAATCAACTGGTTCTCTTATGATGAATAATTACTCTGGAATGCACTATACTATTGGAGTCCAATAGTATAGAAACAAATAAATAAATAGAGGCCACTCATATAATGAAAGATACATAAATAAAAATGTAATGATGGTGGTGGTTTAGTTGCTAAGTTCTCCTATTCTTTTGCAACACGATGGACATAGCCTGCAAGGCTCCTCTGTCCATGGGATTTCCCAGGCAAGAATACTATAGTGGGTTGCCATTTCCTTCTCCAGGGTATCTTCCTGACCCAGGAATCAAATTTGAGTCTCCTGTATTTGCAAGTGGATTCTTTTCCACTGAGCCACCAGGGAAGCACTTGTAGAATTGATAACCAAGTATAATTATAAGACACTAAAAATATTAGATTAAAGGTCAATTGATAACTGGACTTCAAATGGAGCTGAGATATTGTCTCAGCCTAATTGCTGGTTTGTGGAGTAAAATATAACCTCACATTGAAGAGATATTGCTAGTTCTACATTAAGCCAGTGGCTTTTCTGGTGGCTCAGACAATAAGGAATCTGCCTGCAATACAGGAGACCTGGGTTCCATCCCTGAGTTGGGAAGATCCCCTGGAGGAGGAAGTGGCAACCCACTCCAGTATTCTTGCCTGGAGAATTCCATGGACAGAGGAGCCTGAGGGCTAAATTCATAGTGTCACAAAGAGTTGGACATAACTGAACGATTAACATTTTAATTTTTACTACATTAACCCAGAGATCAAGTTTAAAATAACTGACAATGAGAAAATCTACATTAGGGCTTTTCTGGTGGCTCAGATGGTAAAGAATCTGCCCGCCGTGTGGAAGACCCAGGTGAAATGCGTGTCTATAAGGTTACTTTTAAAATTTAGCAAAAAGGTGTAAAACGGTACCTCATAATGGTTTTGATTTGCATTTCTCTGATAATGAGTGATGTTGAGCATCTTTTCATGTCAGAATGGCTGCAATCCAAAAGTCTACAAGCAATAAATGCTGGAGAGGATGTGGAGAAAAGGGAACCCTCTTACACTGTTGGTGGGAATGCAAACTAGTACAGCCACTATGGAGAACAGTGTGGAGATTCCTTAAAAAACTGGAAATAGAACTGCCTTATGATCCAGCAATCCCACTGCTGGGCATACACACTGAGGAAACCAGAAGGGAAAGAGACACGTGTACCCCAATGTTCATCGCAGCACTGTTTATAATAGTTAGGACATGGAAGCAACCTAGATGTCCATCAGCAGATGAATGGATAAGCAAGCTGTGGTACATATACACAATGGAGTATTACTCAGCCATTAAAAAGAATACATTTGAATCAGTTCTAATGAGGTGGATGAAACTGGAGTCTATTATACAGAGTGAAGTAAGCCAGAAAGAAAAACACCAATACAGTATACTAACGCATATATATGGAATTTAGAAAGATGCTAACAATAACCCTGTGTATGAGACAGCAAAAGAGACACTGATGTATAGAACAGTCTTATGGACTCTGTTGCAGAGGGAGAGGGTGGGAAGATTTGGGAGAATGGCATTGAAACATGTATAATATCATGTATGAAACGAGATGCCAGTCCAGGTTCGATGCACGATACTGGATGCTTGGGGCTAGTGCACTGGGACGACCCAGAGGGATGGTATGGGGAGGGAGGAGGGAGGAGGGTTCAGGATGGGGAACACATGTATACCTGTGGTGGATTCATTTTGATATTTGGCAAAACTAATACAATTTGTAAAGTTCAAAAATAAAATAAAATTAAAAAAATAAAATTTAGCAAAAAGGATAAAATAAATATGGCAAAATATAAACCACATTTCTAACTTAATAAAAAATCTCTTTATCAGATGGATTTCTCTGCTCCTCCACCCTGGGTTGACCAAGGACAGGCCTATGAAAACACAGTGGCATATGCTTTACATAGCACTTATTACAATCATAATTATTCATTTTTTTAAAGTTTATATTCTATACTAGGCAATAGGGTTCATCCTATTGTAGAAAATACTGTTTGCAAGTGTTAAATAACTAATTCTTAATGAAAAAAATGAAGCACACGGATAATTTCCAATTCTCTAATTGTTTAGTTTCTTATTTTTTCCATATTTTTTCTTTCATGTTGGATAAACTATCCTACTAATCTAAATTTTATATGCTACAATTTTGTAAATCTCTACTCAAGTGTTACCTCTCTGTAAAGTTTTCGCTTATCTTACCAAATAAAAATTTTTATCCTCTGTATGATTATTACTGTATCATTACCAAACGAAGATGCTCAACCTCAGTAACTAGATATTTACTTGTGTCTGTATTTACACTCTGTATCCATAAAAACAGGGGCTGTGCCTTTCATTCCGCTTCTTTCTCCTAAACATTCTATTACTTTGTATACTACTACTACTACTAAGTCGCTTCAGTCGTGTCCGACTCTGTGCGACCTCACAGACGGCAGCCCACCAGGCTCTGCCATCCCTGGGATTTTCCAGGCAAGAATACTGGAGTGGGTTGCCATTGCCTTCTCCGGTTACTTTGTATACCATATAATAAATAATCTTTGATTTGGGTTCATATCAGTATGTGCACAACAACACACCTTTATTATAGTACTTTTTAAAGTTCTAGTATTCTTTCATGACAAAATATTGAGGGATGTTTCCAATTGCTTTTCATAATTTTTTCGTAACTATTTAATAATGTTAACTAATACAATAGGATTAATCACTTCCTTAGACAAATCCAATCTTTTATTACTAATGTGCAGTCCCAGACTAATCTGTGCCAGAGCATAAGTCCACAGAACGCAGAAGAAGGGAGCCAAGAAAAAATAACAAGAAATTGAAGCAGATTTTTAAAACACTGAGATATTGCCTGTCACATTGGCTGTAATATCCCAGAGACAATAGAAAAGCTTTCAGAGAAGGAATTCAAAAGCACAGGAG
>NW_011495024.1:5577983-5594942 GCF_000754665.1 Bison bison bison | reverse complement strand
ATGGAAGGACGATCACAGATCAATACCCCAAATGAACAGTCACTGTTGTGTTTTTGTTGGGTTGACAGCTAAGGGAAGGCTCTTCCTGTTAACATCTGTCTGTCAGTTTCTGGTAATCTGTATTATATTGATTATATGTGTGTGCACATAGCATTAACTTATATTCTACAGCTGTCTCCTGCTTGCTTTTGGTTATTCCCACCACCCACTCACCACTGCTGCTGCTGCTTCTGCTAAGTCACTTCAGTCATGTCCAACTGTGTGTGACCCCATAGATGGCAGCCCACCAGGCTCCCCCATCCCTGGGATTCTCCAGGCAAGAACACTGGAGTGGGTTGCCATTTCCTTCTCCATTCACCGCTAGAACCAGACAAAAAGAGAACAAAGGAAAAGAGGACAAAATGCCCTCAATTGGATTTTCACAAAATAAGTAGTTAAGGAAGAAAAAGCACACTTCCCCAGTCTCTGCCTGCCTGGGTACATGGTCCTCCTTTACACAACACTTTATGAGGCCTTGGGAGTGGGATTCAGTTCTCAATGACCACCTCAGGCAAGGTAAGCTTGACTTAGTTTTTTAGGGAAGTAAATAAACTGTTCTCAGTTTAGTGCCTTATTAACAGGAGAAGGTCAATTTCTGAAGATCCTACAGGTAGGAAGCATCACATAACAGAACTTTGTGCTTTCTGGTAGCTATCACTATTTTATTATTTGTATTCCCCAGAAGCATTGCATACATGAGTACTAAGCCAGCTCAGTTGTGTCCAAATCTGTGTGACTCTATGGACTATAGCCCACCAGACTCCTCTGTTCATGGCATTCTGCAGGCAATAAAACTGGGGTGGGTTGTCTGCCCTCTTCCAGGGGATTTTCCTGATCCAGGGATAGAATGAAAATCTATCTATAGATTTTCTAATATCTATAGAAATCTATAGAAAATCTCTTATGTCTCTTTCACTGGCAGGCAGATTCTTTACCACTAATGCCATCCAGGAAACCCCCTCAGGAGCATATGATTTCTCAATCTAGCTTTGTTTTCATTGTCTTTCATATACCTGAGAACCATCGATCAAATTGCCAACAACCATTGGAACATAGAAAAAGCAAGAGAGTTCCAGGAAAACATCTACTTCTGCTTTACTGACCATGCCAAAGCCTTTGACTGTGTGGATCACAATAAACTTTGGAAAATTCCTAAAGAGATGGGGATACCAGACCACCTTACTTGCCTCCTGAGAAATCTGTATACAGGTCAAGAAGCAACAGTTAGAACCAGACATGGAACAACAGATTGCTTCCGAATCAGGAAAGGAGTATATCAAGGCTGTATATTGTCAACCTGCTTATTTAACTTATATGCAGAGTACGTCATGCATGATGCTGATCTGGATGAAGCACAAGCTGGGATCAAGACTGCCGGGAGAAATATCAATAACTTCAGGTATGCAGATGACACCATCCTTATGGCAGAAAGCAAAAAGAAACTAAAGAGCCTCTTGATGAAAGTGAAAGAAGAGAGTGAAAAAATTGTCTTAAAACTCAACATTCAGAAAACTAAGATCATGGCATCTGGTCCCGTCACTTCATGGCAAATAGATGGGGAAACAATGGAAGCAGTGAGAGACTTTATTTTATTGGGCTCCAAAATCACTGCAGAGGGTGACTTCAGCCATAAAATTAAAAGATGCTTGATCCTTGGAAGAAAATCTATGACCAACCTAGCTAGCATATTAAAAATCAGAGATACTATTTTGCTGACAAAGGTCCTTCTAGTCAAAGCTATGGTTTTTCCAGTAGTCATGTATGGATGTGAGAGTTGGACCATAAAGAAAGCTGAACACCAAAGAATTGATGCTTTTGAACTGTGGTGTTGGAGAAGACTTTTGAGAGTCCCTTGGACTGCAAGGAGATCAAACCAGTCCATCCTAAAGGAAATCGGTCCTGAATATTCATTGGAAGGACTAATGCTGAAGCTGAAACTCCAATATTTTGGCCACCTGTTGCAAAGAGCTGACCCATTGGAGAAGACTCTGGTGCTAGGAAAGATTGAAGGCAGGAGGAGAAGGGGTGACGGAGGATGAGATCACTGACTCCTCACTGATGGATGGCATCACCGAACTCGATGGACTTGAGTTTGAGCAAGCTCCAGAAGTTGGTGATGGACAAGGAAGCCTGGCATGCTGCAGTCCATGAAATCACAGAGTCGGACACGACTGAATGACTGGACTGAACTGAACTGATACACCCTGAAAATCCTACTTTCAACAAGTAGAAATGGGGTTTTAGAAGCATTTAGATCATAATTTTCTTACACTATATTTTATACAATATTCTAATAGATGTGTTTTGGAAGAAAATGTGATGGCTCACATATATATTAAATATTCTATACTTTGATTGTTTAGAAAACGAAGACCAAAGAAGAACAATTTATGAACCAAGTCTAGGTGTGTTCTTTACCACTGTGACACCTGGGAAGCTCTAGTCATTATAGCAGTAGAGAATAAGAAGGTACAAGCCAACTTACCCAAACTTTGTGAGCAATATAATCAACCTGACTTGTTAAGGAAAGATCTGTTTAGGTTATTTAGCAGATAAAAATCTTCTGTCCGTAGTCCTAAAAATAAGTTTCAAGGATATTGTAGTTATCTCCCAATGTCAAGATAATTTTATTCTTGATTTCTTGTGGAAACTTGGAATCTAAATATAGGATTTTAGAAGACAAGGTCCTGAATCAATATATAGTTCACAACCACAGTGCAACAGTGTGAGACTGTGTCCAATCACTAATAAAACAAAGCAGAGAAAATTGAAGGAGGAGAATATAATAGGGGTATAATTTGACAACATATCATTTGTAGAATTCTCTTCTTTCACCAGTTCAGTTCAGTTCAGTTGCTTGGTCATGTCCGACCCTTTGTGACCCCATGGATTGTAGCATGCCAGGCTTCCCTGTCCATCACCAACTCCCTGAACTTGCTCAAACGCATTCCATTGAGTCAGTGATGCCATCCAAACATCTCATCCTCTATCGTCCCCTTCTCCTCCTGCCTTAAAACTTTCCCAGCATCAGGGTCTTTTCCAATGAGTCAGTTCTTCACATCAGGTGGCCAAGTATTGGAGCTTCAGTTTCAGCATCAGTCCTTCCAATGAAAGGAAGGACTCTTTCACCAAGTGAATTATAATCTCAACTCAACTTTATACATGAGAATTGATGCTGTTTAACTGTCTCCTATTAGAGAAAAATTCTTTTAGAATAAACTGAAGCATATGAAAAATCTATTTCATTCAGTTCAGTTCAATTTAGTCACTCAGTCGTGTCTGACTCTTTGCGACCCCATGAATCGCAGCACGCCAGGCCTCCCTGTCCATCACCAACTCCTGGAGTTCACCCAGACTCATGTCCATACAGTCAGTGATGCCATCCAGCCATCTCATCCTCTGTCGTCCCCTTCTCCTCCTGACCCCAATCCCTCCCAGCATCAGAGTCTTTTCCAACGAGTCAACTCTTCGCATGAGGTGGCCAAAGTACTGGAGTTTCAGCTTTAGCATTAGTCCTTCCAAAGAAATCCCAGGGCTGATCTCCTTCAGAATGGACTGGTTGGATCTCCTTGCAGTCCAAGGGACTTTCAAGAGTCTTCTCCAACACCACAGTTCAAAAGCATCAATTCTTCGGCACTCAGCTTTCTTCACAGTCCAACTCTCACATCCATACATGACCACTGGAAAAACCATAGCCTTGACTAGACAGACCTTTGTTGGCAAAACTGAAGCATATGAAAAATCTATTTCATTACATGTCTATAAATTTTGCAAAATAAAATATTTCATGTTAATAAATATTAAGGAGTCCTGTGTTAGCTGTTAAGGTTTCAGCATTTCTTTTTTTCCAAAATCATCAGAATAAGAAAACATGCCTTTCCTCTTCTAAGGACATTCTAAAATGTGTGGCCTGAGAATTGTGAATTGAACCCAAACTGTTGGTCTTTGTTTATCCATTTTTTGAAGATTAGGCACTGTCACTAAGGGGAAGAATTCTGCTTTCACACTGGGTACTGAATGTTAACAGCATATCATTTTAAATGTTTCCATGCAAAATCAGAACCCTGAAAGAATTGACACTATAATAATTTAACTGCATAAAATAAGAGAACATCTTGAGCATAATTTTTGAGAGTTTTAATAAATCAGTCTTGATATTTGGAGTTAGTTGAAGCACAATGCTGCCAGTCTGGAATATGATGAAGTAGCTTGCAGCAAAGCCATGCTCCTGCTGGGAACCACCAGAAGAGTTGGATAAAATACAAAATCATTTGGAATCCATTGCAGAGTTGCTGAAGAAACTAGCTCTTGAGAGGCTAAAATCTTGGATAAAGGGAATCCCAGGAGTTACTTTTCTACTTAGGATATTTGCTAATATAGAACTGAAGGCTGCTAAAATGGGAATACAACAAAGAATCAGCAGAACAAGGCAAACTGTTTTCAACCTCAGAAGGGCAAGTGAGATAAACTTTACTGCTGACCCCTGATTCAGTAAGCCAAAATCTTGAGAAGGGAGGTATAGGAAAGTCAAACTCAAGGGATTCCTTCCTTGATGCATTTGCTGAAATTTTAACCAAGAAAGAGCAAGATGCTAAAAACTAAGCATAAGCTACCAAAAAAGCAGAGTGGAGTTATCAGTGGCTTTAAGCTGATTAAGAGATGAAAATCAGAGTATACTAAATATATAAAATAAAAGGAGTCCTATAAAATAGTTGGTATCCCTGGAAATTTACACCCTACAATATGGGGCAAAGCAGAGGTAGAAGAAGACATACCAAAAGTTTTGAGCTAAAAGCCTGATTGGATTAAGGTGATCCCAATGGCTCCTACTACTATTCTGTGAGTGTGCACTAAATTGCTTCAGTTGTATTTGACTCTGTGTGACTCTAGGGACGGTAGCCCATCAGGTTCCTCTGTCCAGAGATTCTTTAGGCAAGAATACTGGAGTGGGTTTCCACATCCTCCTCCAGGAGGTCTTCCTGACTTAGGGATAGAACTGTGTCTCTTTTGTCTCCTGCATTGGCAGGTGGATTCTTTACCACAAGTACCACCTGGGAAGCCCTACTACTATTTCATATTCAACATTTTCTGTATTATTCTATTTCCTATGTTAAATATTTCCTTCTCAACTGTCTCCTTCTCCATCAGCTTTCCAACATAATCGATTATATCCCATCCTCATGAGGTTACACAGAGGCAGGGGAGCTTTTTTTTTTTTTTTTTTAATCTTCCCACTCCAACAGTACCTTCACTCCCTTTCCCCCTTTCCTCAGGTTCCACTTACTTCTGAACCCAAGGCAATCCTATTTCCATTCCTACTATGCAGCCAACCACTAAAACTGCTCTTGTCAAAGACTCCAATAATGTCTATGACCCTCCATGGTCCTGGTAATGCACATTATTAGTCCAGTGGCTTTTTATATAATTTCAATTTAAAAAATGTACTATTCTTCTTTTCTGCCTAACTTTCCCCCTAACTTTCTGCTTCTTCCTTCTGGTCACTTTGCACCATTTTTCTTCTTATTCTTCCTCTTATTTCTTATTCCAATCCAAAATTGATAATGTAACTTTCTTTTCCTTCAAATTTCTATATGGTTCGGACTGTTCCACTTAGTTTCAAATATCACATATCTGATACTAACTCCTAAATCTAAGACTCTTGCTTGAGACATATGTTACACTTCTAGTTACACACACCTAAATATTTGGACAATTCAAGTGTTCTTCAAATTTAATATACCCAAAACAAATCAACTGTG
This sequence comes from Bison bison bison, assembly GCF_000754665.1. Classification (NCBI taxonomy): domain Eukaryota; kingdom Metazoa; phylum Chordata; class Mammalia; order Artiodactyla; family Bovidae; genus Bison; species Bison bison. The sequence continues at coordinate 5,589,144 of NW_011495024.1, read as the reverse complement.
GCAATAAACTGATGGTCCTTCAAATTTTACTACTACATTCTAGAACCTGATATCCACCCCCCACCCCCCGGCCACCCAATATCTCACCAGTCTGTCCTCTTTTCACCATCTGTAGGCCCATCACTATCAAATTTTTCTTGACTATGATTGTGGTCTGATAATAGTCTCTGCACATGTACTCTTGAGCACCTCCAGACCATTTTTTCCAGACAAGTCATAGGAGTCTTTTACATACTACAGACCCTATCATGTAGTCCTCTATTTAAATACTTCAGTCAATAACTTCCTTAACTTTACGGACAAAATCTGGTCACTGTCAACGTCTCTGGAATTAGGATATGCAATTCTTTCTTCTCTTTATTCCAGTAAAATTGTCCAACTTTCATTTCTTTAAATGAACTATACTCCCTTCTCTTTCTCTCTCTTCTTAAAATTCCTTGTTATTTTTTTTTTAATATTTATTTATTTGGCTGAAACTGATCTTTAGTTGTGGCATGTGGGGTCCAGTTTCCAAACCAGGGATTGAACCCAGGTCCCTCCACTGGGAGTGTGGATCACCACTGAAGTCACTGAACCATGTTCCCGTTGGCCTGAAAGAGTTCTGCCCTTTCCACATCTTTTGTCTACTGAGCTAATTAACTCCTAACCATCTTTCCAGTCACAGTACAAATGCCACTGCCTTTGGAAAGTTTTCCTTGATGTCCTCTGGCATGATTATGTTTTTTGTTTTCAATTTATGTTTCTTCTGGAAAGGAGTATTATTTTTTTTTGTATTTGGTTAATTCCTACCCATCACATGACCACCACCCCAACCCCAGGCAGACTGATAATTTCATAAGGATAAAGGATCAAGTTTATTTTGTTTCCATTGCATTCCCAGTATCAAGTTAGTTCCAATAAGTAGTAGACACTCAATACATGTAAAATAAGTGAGTGCAAATGAAACAGATGGCTAAGAAGGTAATAATATGTAAATGATTAGGAGCCTTCTGTTAGCTACCATATCCAGGTACTTGTCTGCTCTCAGCTTTCTTGGATAGTCAACTTTCCTTTCCAAATACTAGGTCTTCTCCTTCTTCTATCTACATCTACTCAGGCCATCATGAAACACTGGAAACAGATTAGGGTGCCCATAATATTTTTCAGGATTAACCTTCTCCCTCTCTTACCCACAATACACATACATGTGCACACAGGCTCACACACATTCAGATAAGGACACATACATGAAGAGTCAACTTTGGGGAAAAGGAAAAGGCATTATTGTATTTAGGATGCAATTTTCCCAGAATCCTCCAATTTCCTAATGTTATTTTTTTCTAATTAGTGTACAACCAATACATGAGTTAAAATACAGACTCTTTTTAGAATATTCCATTGACTCATAACTGAACTGACTCATTAGTTTTCTAGAAAGAACCAATTCAAGATATTGTGCTTTTTTTTTGTTAGATTTTTTTCCTTGCAATTTTTCCTCTTTCCCTTTTAAAAAATAAAATAAATTTAAAAAGTAAGATATTTTAGAAAATGATACATTTGAAATATTGCTCTTTTAAAATCTTCAGTTTTCTAAGTACTTATGTCCTTTAAATGTTTCCTAAGAAAATGCCTGGCTGCCATTCAATCTTCAAGTGAGATTAATATTCTAGAGTAATTTATTTAACATTATTATTTCCATAAATGGAAGAATGAGGAAGGGAATCTGAAAAAACACAGGGAAATATTACTTTATTATTTGTCATTGTAACCAGTGCATATATACTACTACTATTTGGGGCAGAATGTTGAACATATAAGTATTCTATATATCTGAACTGATAAAGTTAATATTCCCTTACAGATGATTGACAACTAATGAGCTTCTTTATATAGTTTATCAATTTATACTATTGAAAGAAATATTCAGAAAGTATATAGTAGTCCTCTCTTATCCACAGTTTTGTTTTCTAAGGTTTCAGTTACCCATAGTCAACCATGGTCAGAAAATATTAAATGAAAAAAATCCAGAAATAAATAATTCATTATATTTAAATTCCATGCTATTCTGAGGAGTGAGATGAAATCTTATGCCATTCTGCTCCACCCCACCTGAAACATGAATCATTCCTTTTTCTAGCACATCCCATCCATTAGTCACTTAGTATCAGCTGGGTTATCAGATCTTCTCTCTAGGTATCACAGTGCTTGTGTTCAAATAATCCTTATTTCATTAAATGGTCCCAAAGCACAAGAGCAGTCATGCTAGTAATTCAGATATGCCAGAAAGAAGCTGCAAAGTGAAAATTTTAAAGTTCTACATTTAATAAGGAAAGAAAAAATTATTATATTGACATTGCTAAAATGTTATGGTAAGAATGAATTTATATCTTTGAAACTGAAGAATGAAAAGAAATTCAGGCTAGTTTTGCTGCCACACCTCAGACTGCATAAGTTATGGCTACAGAGCCTGAGAAGTGCTTGGTTAAGATTCTGAGAAAGAGATAGACTACATTAAACTTTTATTATAGTATACTGTTAAAACTGTTCTATTTTATTATTAGTTATTGTTGTTAATCTCTTACTGTGCCTAATTTATAAATTAAACTTTATCATAGGTATGTTTGTGTAGGAAGAAACATAGTATAGATATGATTTGGTGTTCTCTAAGTATCCACTGGGAGTCTTGGAACGTATCCCCTGTGAATAAAGGTATGATAGCTCTTTGGAAAGTTCAGAAAACATGTATATTGCTTTCTCTGGAGGAAGTTGCTGTCTTTTGCAATCTTTGATACTCTAATATGTGTTAGTAGCAGAAGAAGCAACACCTACTTGACTTTTTCTGTTCTAAAAATCTCCTTTTTCCTATAAAATTAATTGTACATTTTCCCTTTTATCTTGAAGATCATAAAGTCCAGTATCTATCAGAATCTTTACTCACAGTAGATAGAGAATTGATTCTATTTGAATGGATGTTGAGTTCCCTATAAATTATAATGTTTGTTTTCTCATTAACCATACAACTTATTGTAGTCATTGCTTATAATTAATAGCTAACATTCCCAGTAACATTTATGCCTTTTATATTTCCTGGTTATTCTCCTGGTTATTCTATCTACAGCATAATTTTTAGACTAATGGATGTGAAGTATATTAAAGTAGCATTTATATAAATAATTACTATTATTTCCAAGGTGAGGGCTCATTGTTTTAACACTTGTTTATCAATATGGAAGTTGTTATAACATGTTTACTTAATTATGCCTCCTTTTTTCCAAGATTATCCCTAAGCAAATACCAAATCAGTGAAGCATGTTTTCAGTACTCCCAGAAACTAGTTTTGTTCCTTTTGTCCTACTTCCAGGAGCCCAGTGTCTCTCTGTTATATGTTACAAAAACAATCTCTAAACTGTACTAAGAATTGTATTTTCCCACCAGGTAGCTGACTGATAGTGTAAAAGGTGTAACTTCTTAATTCCACTTAATTAGTATTAGTGATGATAATACCTGATTTTTATTCATTGCTTCCTACAGGCAATCTAAGTACTTTTCAAGTAATAGAAAAGTGAGTGCCTTCTCTTCTTTTTTTTTTGCTGTTTCTCCAGATTAAATTTCATGAATTGCACATTAGTAAAATATTTTCAATGATTTAATGATGTGCAACATAATATCACTTCTGAACCACTGGGTTAGAGAGTTGGTTGAAAGTATATTACATTCTCTACAAAAAAACTGGTTGTGTGTTGGTGCATAGTTTTAGAAAGCTCCAGTGCTATTCCAAAGGCATGGGTTTTATTTTTCCTAATGAAAATGATGAAGAGAAAAAAAAATAATCAATAATTTTATGTTGACATACATAAAAAGAAAAGAGACAAGAAAATAAAGCAGGAGTGAGGCAAACAATAGATTAAAAAATAGACTAATAGGCAGCCAAATTTATCTTTGAAAATGAACATGGATGTACCCTCCTTTCCACCTACTCTTGTCAAGTCTACAAAAATATGAATGGTAATAGGAAAAGAAATCAAAGATGTGACAAAATCTTAGAGCTAGAAATGTGCTTAAGATATAACCTTATCCAACTCAGGTCACTTTCTGGGTCACTTACACAGAAGTTAAGTGTCCACAGCCACAGGCTAATTGGCAGGAGAATGGAGACTGAACTCAGGTCTTTTGAATCTCACATTGTATTTTGGTGGTGGCATACTGCCTGAATTCTTTTCAGGCATTTTTATAGTAAATGGATTATTCTTTAGAGTCTGTTAGGGAAATTAAATGAATAATCTTGTTTAGGCTTCAGAGACAAAGAAGAGCAGGCCTCGGACCTTGTTTCTAACTTGCCTGGACACTGCCCTGACTGGGAGTGACTGTGAGTGAACACCTGCTGTGACTGTAAGACTTGCAGCACAGTTCAGGTCAATTCAGTCGTGTCAACTCTTTGCGACCCCATGAATCCCAGCACTCCAGGCCTCCCTGTCCATCACCAACTCCCGGAGTCTAGCCAAACCCGTGTCTATTGAGTTGGTGATGCCATCCAGCCATCTCATCCTCTGTTGTCCCCTTCTCCTCCTGCCCCCAATCCTTCCCAGCATTAGGGTCTTTTCCAATGAGTCAACTCTTCACACATGAGGTGGCCAAACTATTGGAGTTTCAGCTTCAACATCAGTCCTTCCAATGAATACCCAGGACTGATCTCCTTTAGGGTGGACTGGTCGGATATCCTTGCAGTCCAAGGGATTCTCAAGAGTCTTCTCCAACACCACAGTTCAAAACCATCAATTCTTTGGCACTCAGCTTTCTTCACAGTCCAACTCTCACATCCATATATAACCACTGGAAAAACCATAGCCTTGACAAGACAGACCTTTGTTGGCAAAGTAATGTCTCTGCTTTTCAATATGCTGTCTAGGTTGGTCATAACTTTCCTTCCAAGGAGTAAGCATCTTTTAATTTCATGGCTGCAATCACCATCTGCAGTGATTTTGGAGCCCCCAAACATAAAGTCTGACACTATTTCCACTGTTTCCCCATGTATTTCCCATGAAGTGATGGGACCAGATGCCATGATCTTAGTTTTCTGTATGTTGAGCTTTAAGCCAACTTTTTCACTTTCCTCCTTCACTTTCATCAAGAGGCTTCTTTGTTCCTCTTCACTTTCTGCCATAAGGGCAGTGTCATCTGCATATCTGAGATTATTGATATTTCTCCTGGCAATCTTGATTCCAGCTTGTGCTTCTTCCAGCACAGCGTTTCTCATGATGTACTCTGCATATAAGTTAAATAAGCAGGGTGACAATATACAGCCTTGATGTACTCCTTTTCCTATTTGGAATCAGTCTATTATTTCATGTATAGTTCTAACTGTTGCTCCCTGACCTGCATACAGGTTTCTCAAGAGACAGGTCAGGTGGTCTGATATTCCCATCCCTTTCAGAATTTTCCACAGTTTATTGTGATCCACACAGTCAAAGGCTTTGGCACTTGCATCACATAGATAGATAAGATGGGGGAGGAATCTTGAGATTGTTGAAACCCTGGAGGGGGCCTGGCTAACCAAGCCCCAGGCTTAACTACGTTCCAAGTTTTACACAACAAAACAAAGAACATTAACATGAAGCCAGAGCTGCAATTTGGTCACAGATTGATGATGATATCAGTTTGTTACCATCCTGGGATTATAAGCAGGAAGCCTGAAGTGCAATCTTTGAAGTCTCATCCATGGAGCAGATGTATTGCCTAGGAATGTTTCCCAATTGGGACTCCAGAGATGCTGTGATACAGGACTTCCCAGCACTGATTAAGTCTGGATGTTGGTCAAAACCCAATTTGGTGATGTATCCTCTACTCTTTCTAATTCTCTTTTCTTTTAATGTTAGTATATTGAAACTAAGCTAGATAATTCTAATGAATATTTGTATTACTTATTTGTATATAATGAATGGCTTATTTTGTCACCAAATCCTTTTGTTGGGGGAGTGTGTAATTTCCTCAGATCTGTCTCACTGCAGCAAAAATTTGAAGCGGTGGACCTGTGTTACAGCTCAGTTACAACTCAGTTTAAATGTCAGACCAGTGTTACAGCTTGGTTACAGCTCAGTTTTATTTGGCATGCAAAGGAAAATACATCCTCAAGGCGTGAGGGTGGGCTGACCCAAAAGAAGCATGGGGCTCAATTTTGACACCTGTGTTTATATGTTTTCTTTCTCCTCTTCCTGAGCCTGTCCTATATAAATTGGCCTAGCCAAGAGGACTGTTTGCTTCACCTGAGGTTCTCACTCTGGTCCTTGGACCTTCCTTTGCTCTATTTTCATGGGCTTTTCCCTTTCGTTGTCTTTTAGCCACCTCTATTTTGGACTCCTTTTTCCTATTCTAACTACTTAACATGCCTCAAGAGATGGGAAGCCCAATTTTTTGGAAATAGGGGCATCTAGGTCTCTCTGGCTACTTCTGCTGAGCTGGAATGGCAAGGGACATTGGGCATCCCCTTCTTGCTAATCTCAAGCCTCAGAGTCTTTATGGTGGTGTCCATTTAAGGGTGAGTGACATTTTCCATGGTCAGGTGTAGCTGTATAAATACTTGTTGAACTGGCACTGCATGTTGTAGCTTGTTGACCTGGACAGAGACAAAATGGGTTAGACAATTACTAATACATGGAGCAAACATAAGCAGCATCAATATGGTTATAGCCAACTCCAAATCTCCTTTTTCCAGGGAAGAATCTCCCAAAGAGATATGTGTAGCCACCCTGAGGACTCTCTGGCTCGTTCTTTGAGATATCATATGATCTAAATGTTTTTCTTGAGGACAGTGAGACTTTTTTTAACTTGACTAGAGGTATTTACTCAGAAACAACACATCCCATTTAAGATGGCTTAAGTTCCTCTTTGTTCAGGGATCAGGAGACCTATCTCCTGTCTATTTTGGAGTACAATCGCTGCCAAGCTGTGTTGGCTCTTTAGAGCTATCCTGAGAAATCTCCAGAAAGAATGAAGAGACAGATCCAAAGCTAAAACAAAACCCAGTTGTGGATGTGAAGGGTAATGGAAGTAAACTCTGATGCTGTAAAGAACAGTATTGCATATGAACCTGGAAACATGAATCCAGGCAAATTGGAAGTGGTCAAACAGAAGATGGCAAGAGTGAACATCAACATTTTGGGAATCAGAAAAGTAAAAATGGACTGGAATGGGTACATTTAACTCAGATGACCATTATATCTACTATGTGGGCAAGAGTCCCTTAGAAAAAATGGAGTAGCCATCATAGCCAACAAAAGAGTCTGAAAGGCAGTACTTCTATGCAATCTCAAAAGTGACAGAAAGATCTCTGTTTGTTTCCAAGGCAAAATATTCAATATCACAATAATCCAAGTCTATGCCCAAAAAGTAATGCTAAAAAAGCTGAAGCTGAATGGTTCTATGAAAACCTACAAAAGCTTCTAGAACTAACACCCCAAAAGATGTCCTTTTCATTATAGGGGACTGGAATGCAAAAGTGGGAATTCAAGAGATACCTGGAGTAACAGGCAAGTTTGGCCTTGGAGTACAAAACAAAGCAGGTCAAAGGCTAACAGAGTTTTGACAAGAGAGTGCACTGGTCATAGCAAACACTCTCTTTCAACAACACAACAGAAGACTCTACACATGGATATCACCAGATGGTCAACTCCAAAATCAGATTGTTTATATTCTTTGCAGCCAAATATGGAGAAGCTCTACACAGTCAGAAAAAAAAAAAAAAAAAAAAACCTGGACCTGATTGTGGCTCAGATCTTGAACTCCTTATTGCCAAATTCAGACTGAAATTCAAGAAAGTAGGGAAAACCACTAGACCATACAGGTATGACCTAAATCAAATCCCTTATGATTATACAGTAGAAGTGACAAATAGATTCAAGGGATTAAATCTGATAGACAGAGTGCCTGAAGAACTATGGACAGAGGTTCATGACATTGTACAGGAAGTGGTGATCAAACCATCCCCAAGAAAAAGAAATGCAAAAAGGCAAAATGGTTGTCTGACAAGGCCTTACAAATAGCTGAGGAAAGAAGAGAAGCAAAAGTGGAAAATACCCATTTGAATGCACAGACCCAAGAATAGCAAGGTGATAAGACACCCTTCCTCAGTGATTAATGCAAAGAAATAGAGGAAAACAATAGAATGGGAAAGACTAGAGATCTCTTCAAGAAAATAAGAGATACCAAGGGAACATTTCATGCAAAGATGGGCTCAATAAAGGACAGGAAAGGTAGGGACCTAACTGGAGCAGAAGATATTAAGAAGAGGTGGCAAGAATACACAGAACTATACAAAAAAAAGATCTTCATGACCCAGATAATCACAATGGTGTTATCACTCACCCAGAGCCAGACACCCTGGAATGTGAAGTCAAGCAGGCCTTAGGAAACATCATTACGAACAAAGCTAGTGGAGGTTATGGAATTCCAGTTGACCTATTTCAAATCCTAAAAGATGATGCTGTGAAGGTGCTGCACTCAATATGCCAGAAAATTTGGAAAATTCAGCAGTGGCCACAGGACTGGAAAAGGTCAGTTTTCATTCCAATCCCACAGAAGAAGGGCAATGCCAAAGAATGTTCAAACTACCACACAATTGCACTCAGACTTTCCCGGTGGCTCAGATGGTAAAGCTTCTGTCTACAATGCAGGAGACCTGGTTTCAATCCCTGGGTCAGGATGATACCCTGGAGACGGAAATGGCAACCCACTCCAGTACTCTTGACTAGAAAATCCCATGGATGGAAGAGTCTAGTGTAGGCTACTGTCCATGGGGTCGCAAAGAGTCAGACTCAACTGAGCAACTTCACTTTCGCTTTACACACTAGTAAAGTAATGCTCAAAATTCTCCAAGCCAGGCTTCAACAGTAAGTGAACTGTGGACTTCCAGATGTTCAAACTGAATTTAGAAAAGACAGAGGAACCAGAGATCAAATTGCCAACATCCATTGGATCATCAGAAAAGCAAGAGATTTCCACAAAAACATCTACTTCTGCTTTATTGATTATGCCAAAGCTTTGACTGTGAGGATCACAAAAAGCTGTGAAAAATTCTGAAAGAAATGGAAATACCAGACCACTTGACCTGCCTCCTGAGAAATTGGTATGCAGGTCAGGAAGCAACAGTTAGGACTGGACATGGAACAACAGACTGGTCCAAATCGGGAAAGGAGTACATCAAGGCTGCATATTGCAACCCTGTTTATTTAACTTATATACAGAGTACATCATGAGAAATGCTGGACTAGATGAGCACAAAATGGAATCAAGATTGCTGGGAGAAATATCAATAACCTCAGATATGAAGATTTCACCACCCTTATGGCAGAATGGGAAGAACTAAAGAGCCTCTTGATGAAAGTGAAAGAGGAGATTGAAAAAGTTGGTTTAAAACTGAACATTCAGAAAAGTAAGATCATGGCATCCAACCCATCACTACATGGCAAATAGATGGGTAAACAAAGGAAACAGTGACAGACTTTGTTTTCTTGGGCTCCAAAATCACTGCAGATGGTGACTGAAGCCATGAAATTAAAAGACACTTGCTCCTTGGAAGAAAAGCTATGGCCAACCTAGACAGCATATTAAAAAGAAGAGATACTACTTTGGCAACGAAGGTCCATCTAGTCAAAGCTATGGTTTTTCCAGTGGTGATGTATGGATGTGAGGGTTGGACTATAAAGAAAGCTGAACACCAAAGAATTGATGCTTTTGAACTGTTATGTTGAAGAAGACTCTTGAGAGTCCTTTGGACTGCAGCAAGATCCAACTAGTCAATTCTAAAGAAATCAGCCCTGAATATGTATTGGAAGTACTGATGCTGAATCTGAAACTCCAATGCTTTGGCCATCTGATGCAAGGAATTGACTCATTGGAAAAGACCCTGATGCTGGGAAAGATTGAAGGCATGAGGAAAAGGGGACGACAGAGGATGAGATGGTCGGATGGCATCACCGACTTGATGGACATAAGTTTGAGCAAACTCCAGGTGTTGGTGATGGACAGGGAGCTTGGTGTGCCTCAGTCCATGGGGTCACAAAGAGTTGGACATGACTGAGTGACTTAACTGATTGACTGACTGACTGAGAAATCTTATCCCCAGAAACTTAATTTTAGGAGTGTTTATTAGAATGACACTCATTTGTAATCCTGAATAGGTATCTGAGATCTCCAAGGGGCTCACAGGTATATTGAATGTCCTCTTTTTTCTCTTCCATGGCTTGACTCGTGAGTAGTGAATCCAGTAGCCATGTCCTGTAACCTTGACTGTTTTGTAGTAAAAAGTATTATAGAGTAGGGGCTCTTCCATGTGGGTTGGAGTTGAGTGTTTGGGGACCCATCTTCCAGAATTTAGTTAGGACTTGTGTCTCTGGAACATATAGTGGTGCCTCTTTAGAATCGTTTGGGTCCTAATTGACACCCCACAATCATATATCCTGTTGGAATTGCCCAATGGCCATGGTATAAGACCAAAGGGTCTGAGCCTCTGGATCTAGGAAGAGATCATTGACATAAATAAAAGGTCTCCCAAATACCATCTCATAAGGACTAAGATCAACCTGTTCCTTGGTTTCAATACAGGTATAGAGGATAGCTATTGGTAAAGCCTCCTTCCATCCCAGGGAGGTCTCCTGGGTTATCTTTTTTTTTTTTTTTTTTATTTTTTTTTATTTTTAAACTTTACATAATTGTATTAGTTTTGCCAAATATCAAAATGAATCCACCACAGCTATACATGTGTTCCCCATCCTGAACCCTCCTCCCTCCTCCCTCCCCATACCATCCCTCTGGGTCGTCCCAGTGCACTAGCCCCAAGCATCCAGTATCGTGCATCGAACCTGGACTGGCAACTCGTTTCTTACATGATATTTTACATGTTTCAATGTCATTCTCCCAAATCTTCCCACCCTCTCCCTCTCCCACAGAGTCCATAAGACTGTTCTATACATCAGTGTCTCTTTTGCTGTCTCGTACACCAGGTTATTGTTACCATCTTTCTAAATTCCATATATATGCGTTAGTATACTGTATTTATGTTTTTCCTTGTGACTTACTTCACTCTGTATAATAGACTCCAGTTTCATCCACCTCATTAGAACTGATTCAAATGTATTCTTTTTAATGGCTGAGTAATACTCCATTGTGTATATGTACCACAGCATTCTTA